>NC_133410.1:167793409-168093977 GCF_049350105.2 Macaca mulatta
TATACATACAAATAAAAACCCCCTGGCCGGGCGCGGTGGCTCAAGCCTGTAATCCCAGCACTTTGGGAGGCCGAGACGGGCGGATCACGAGGCCAGGAGTTCGAGACCATCCTGGCTAACACGGTGAAACCCTGTCTCTACTAAAAAAAAATACAAAAAACTAGCCGGGCGAGGTGGCGGGCGCCTGTAGTCCCGGCTACTCGGGAGGCTGAGGCAGGAGAATGGCGTAAAAACCCGGGAGGCAGAGCTTGCAGTGAGCTGAGATCCGGCCACTGCACTCCAGCCTGGGCGACACAGCGAGACTCCGTCTCAAACAAAAAAAAAAAAAAAAAAAAAAACCCACAAATTTTACTAAAATTTATTGTTTGGATGCCTGAAGCTTTATGTTTTCATCAGAAGAGTCTTTGGAGAGTGGTGTCAAAAGTATCCTTTGCTTTTCACGCCCATTATCAGCAGATTTACTAGTTCCTCTGTACCCTAGATTATGTTGCATTTTAACATCCTACAGAAAGCTCCCTGTGGAAAAGTCTCTGAACAATAGGTGGATGTAACAATACTGTGCTGTGTGCTGCAATTTCTGGCCAAATGCAGCATGTTAAAGCTGCTGTAGTGGTCTCAACCTCCTTGCTTTGGGGGCACTAATTCTCTTTCTTGCAGTTATAATCAGGTATTTATGTTGATTTAATTTATATGGATTGGGAAATTGCACTATAGCATATGTACAGAAATTGAAATGTAAATCAGGAAATAGTTTAGAAAATAAAATGATTTCTCATGCTATTAACAGCATGCATTGTAAATTCGTGCAAGGCAGTTGAGAATGGTATGCAGTGTGCTGTTTACCCAAGTTTCAGCTTCTGTTGAAGGATGTCTATTTTTATATATTACATCATCTCTGCTACAGAACTCCGGTGTCCACTGGGATTTACTGTTCTTTCATTCCATTTTGAAAGAAAGCTTGTATTGATGTCATAATTGGACCCATCTTTTGGTTGCACTTGGAAATTGAAAGTAATAAGGGTGTTGTGTAGCAAGTCATGCAATATTTCAAGCGATTTATTTGTCAAAAAGATCACTGTCACTTTGTCTTGCCTCTCCTTGTGAATACTAGTGGCTGTCTGTGCTTGTACATGTTTTAAATATACTTGGCTAAAATTTAGCTTTTAATTGCAACAGTGAAGATGCTTTTCATCTTCGACTGTTTCATTTCTTACCATGTGATTTTTTTTTTTTTTGGTCATGAGATTTTGCAGAGCTACATGCTGATTTAAAAAGTCTCTGTTTTTTTTTGTTTTTTTTGTTTTTTTTGTTTTTTTTTTGGAAAAATCTACTTTGATATTCAGACCTATTTCCTGCCAGTGCTGAATTGATCTTTTTTCAGTTATCTGTTGTAAGTTGTCTGTTTTCACTGTTTGAAATATCAGGTGATTGGAAATACTATCTTTTGGTTTTGAATGCAGTGTTAAAACATTATTAGCCTGAAATGCCACTCTGTTAGCTGGAAGATATTATTGACCTCTGGACAAAACTCTAGCATTTTATGGAATATATAGATGTTAGGTTTTAAATCACTTGTGAAACAAAATATTTTAATTATTTGTATTAAGATAATTAAAAAATAATAATGCTATACATATTTATCTATATAAAATTTCCCCCTTATTTTCTCTGAAAAATTTAGTCATTTAGTCAGTATTATCAATACTATTTTAATAGTACACTTTTTTTTTTTTAACTGATCAGGGACAAACCTCCGCTTCTTTTGTCCAATAACAGCTTCTTTGAGATATAATTCACGTGCCATAAAATTCACCTATTTAAAATACGTAAGTTAATTGTTTTTCTTTTTTGGTTAAAGAAACCCAAATACCATTAATGTTACCATCTTAACATTTTTATGATACAGCTCAGTAGGGTTAAGTATATTAGTAGTGAACTTTGGACTGACTGAGCATATCCATTTCACAGATGTACTGCCTAGCATCCTTTGTGAAAATTAAAATTACTCATATTGGAAAATATCAAGGCAAAAAAGTAAAATAAAATTACACATAGGCTAAAAAATACCTTTAAAGATTTTTTGGAGAAAGTAATTGTAGAATCTATTTTTAAAACATTACTAAATAATTGTGTTATAGCAATTTCTTTTGGACTCAGTAAATGATCAGATATCCTCCCCCATCCCCTTAAATCTTCCTTTCAAGTGGAAGACAGAAGACAACATATATGGTGCAGTGTATACTGCTCTAGAGGTGGGTGCACCAGGGTCTCACAAATCACCGCTAAAGAACTTACTCATGTAACCAGATACCACCTGTACCCCAATAACCTATGGAAAAGTAAAAATAATAATAATTAAGTGGAAGACAGGTGGTAGTTGGATATAACATGACATTTGGAATAGCTGACCTAGGAGAGAAATGGTATGGCAGTAGAGTGGACCAAACCTGTAATATGAATTGCTGATTTAGATAAATAGCGGAGTAATTACAAAGGGAAATATTTGAGGATGAAAAAGAAAATACTCAGGCTGTTTTGATTTTTACTCAGATGTCTATGAGAATAGCAATGGTAACCTGTCATCTATGGTTTCGATACAGTACAGAAGGCATTTGAGGGTGTTAGAAAATAAAGTTAAAACCTCAAAACAAGTCGTGACATTTCCCTTTCACCGATTATTAGCACACTTCTTTTTTTTTTTGTTTTGGAGACAAGGTCTCTTGCTCTGTCACCCAAGCTGGAGTGCAGTGGCATGATCTTGGCTCACTGCAACCTCCGCTTTTCAAGCTTAAAAGATCCTCCCACCTCAGCCTTCCTAATAGCTGAGAATACTACAGGCGTGAGCGAGCACACTCGGCTCATTTATGTCTTTTTTTTTTTTTTTTTTTGTAGAGACAGCGTTTCGCCATGTTGACCAGGCTGGGTTGAGCTCCTGAGCTCAAGAGATCTGCCTGCCTTGGCCTCCCAAAGTATTGGGATTATAGGCGCCTGGCCCTGTATTTCTTTATACAAAAATTTGAACTGAACCTTTAAAAATTGTTTGAATCATCAGGACTTTTGGAACACTCAGGAAAGTTTTTAGAAAAGGATCATTTTGCCCTTTGTTAATTTATGAAATAAGCATATCCCTAACCAACTGGGATGTAGAGAATACTTGGTCATCATTGATATTCTTGATGTCCTTTACAATGGGCATTTTTGAGGAGCACTTAACAGCTCAGTTTAAAAATTACTCTTTAGTATAAACTTTTGCCTGTCTTTTAGTATTAACTTTGGTTAGACTAAAAAAGCAGCCAGCTATTCTGCAAGCAGATTAAGTTGTCAGTCAGAGGGTTCTGCTCTGAAGTGGGTGTAAACAGGAAATCTAAGGACAGTTGATAACTCTGCATTCTTTCACATCAGCTAAGAGAGGCTGATTGTTTTCTTGTTGCAGCAGTTTTCAAACAGTTTAACCTCTGGACTCCTTTAAACTTCTAAAAAAATTTTTTGGCTCTAATGAGTTTTTGTTTATCTCTATTACTATATACCACATCAGAAATGAAACTGAATTTTGAATATGTATCCATTGATTAATTTAAAAATAGTAATAAACCCATTACACATTAACATGAGGGTTTCTAAGGGGAAATATTTTATAAAACAAAAATTTTTAAGGAGAATGATAGTGTTTTATACTTTAGCAAATACGTTTAATATTGGTCTAATAGACAGTTGGATTCTCATATCTGTATTCAATCTGTTGTGATACGCTGCTCTGGTTGAAGTATGTAAAGTATATGAAGAAAATCTGACCTCACATGCATAGGTAGTTGGAAGAGGGAAGAGTATTTTAACAGCTTTCAAAAATAATTGTGGATGTTCTTTGAAAGACTGCACCAAAATTTGACCAGTAGTGGTTTCTTAAAGGTCAATAGCAATGAAGAATTTAAAACCATGTTAGTGTAACTTGCCTTATTCTCTTTTATTAAAACCCATTGGTCTTACTTGCACATGAAAGGATCTTTTTACTTATGCATACTTTTGTAACATCATGCATTGGTCACTAGGTTAAACAGTCTTCTGAATTTTGGCACATTATACAATATAAAGAAAAGTCACATTTGTAAATACCACCACAGATCTCATAAAGAAAGTGCGTTAGTTATTAAGAAGCTATCAAACTGTGTTAGATATGTTTTTCAAAATTCTTTTAGTTGAAACTTCAAATTTTATCATTAGCAAAGTACTATCAGCTGTTTTTCTTCAAATGACAGGCTCATTTTGTTCATTTTTAGAAAACACCTGCCAGATACCCAAGTCCGAATAACCATAGTTTTTTTTTTATTATTTGTTCTTTCAAATGAAAATGTTTTTCTGTGAAAAAAGGGGCCAGTTCACTCACGACTCAAATAATTGCACATCTTTTCCTTGAGACAACCATTGTACATTGTAACAAAAGTGCTTTATGCAGACTTCTCACTTCATCATACAGAATATTAAAAGGATGTATACTAATGGGTGGAGATTTAATGCAATTAATTATTACTGCTTTATCAAGGACACTTTCAAGTAATACTGCATTTTCTTTTTTTGCGACTGTGAGTGGTGGTAAAGAATACGAGGACCATATTGGTAATGACAGTAGTTACACATTAGTAGTGATACCAGTGTCCTGATATATGCTAAGACATCAGTCAGGTTTTACCCATTTTTGCTTTTGCACATCAGCACAGTGAAAAAAGCAAGCAACATTTTAGTGTCAGAATGAAAACATAGTTTGACTTTATGAACTCCTTAAGAGCCTTGGGGATCCTCAGGGTCCTGAGACCATACTTTGTAAACTAGTCTCTTATAGCTTTGATTCACTGGTTCTTCAGATTTTATTTGCATAGTTTAATAGAGTTCTGCACATAAACAGAACCAGTGGAGTGTTAAGGGAAGGAGACGTTAAGGAATTGGCATATGCTATTGTGGAAGCTGACAAGTCCAAAATCTGTACCTAATACAGCATGACTTCCCCCCCCCCCGCCTTTGAGACGGAGTCTCGCTCTGTCACCCAGGCGGGAGTACGGTGGCACAATCTCCACTCACTGCAACCCCCACCTTCTGGGTTCAAGTGATTTTCCCACCTCTGCGTCCCAAGTAGCTGGAACTACAGGCATGTGCCACTATGCCTGTCTAATTTTTAGTAGAGACAGGGTTTCACCATGTTGGCCAGGCTGGTCTCGAACTCCTGACCCCAGGTGATCTGCCTACCTTGGCCTCCCAAAGTGCTGGGATCACAGGCATGAGCCATCATGTCCCACCAGCATGACTCTTTAAATAGTCATATGCTGCATAATGATGTTTTTGTCAATGAAGGACCACATACACAACAGTGGTCCTAGATTATAGTACAGTATTTTTACTGTAGCTTTTCTGTGTTTAGGTATTTTACGTATGGAAATACTTACCATTGTATTGCAGTTGCATACAGGATTCAGTACAGTGACCTGCTGTACAGGTTTGTCACCTAGGAGGAATAGGCTATCCCATAGAGCCTAGCTAGGTGTGTAGTAGGCAACATCATCTAGGTTTGTGTAAGTACACTCCCATGATGTTTGTACAAAGACAAACAAAATTGCCCAGTGACGCCTTTTTCGGAATGTATTCCCCGTCATTCTGTCGTCATGATGTGTGACCGTTTTTAAAACTTCTTTCTTCTCAAAGCTCCCCTTACTTTATTTCTAGAATTCTTCTCTCTCTTTTGCTCTATTTTGAATATATAGTGTGTGTGTGTTTGTTTTACTGGTGCCTTTGTGCTGCCTTCATTCTTTTTCTATCTCCTTGTTCTTATATTAAGACGTAAGTGGCCAGTTTCCCTTGTTATCACAAAGTGTGATTGGCAACTCATGACTGTGCTCTGACATTCAGAATTCTTTCAGTAATCAGCTACTATAAAGCAAAATAATTGTCTGAGGGAATAGAGCTGCCTTTGGAAAGGTACTGGAAATGTTGTCTCAACTCCTCAAATCTGAAATGGTGGGTCTCGCTTGGTGAAAACTGAAATGGCCAGATGAATATTCTGTGTGATAAGGGGTCACCATAGGTTCATGCATTGTTTCTGGGTATTTTTTTCAGTAGTCTCATTTTCTTCCATACTGTGTTTTTACTTTTATTGTAAATACCATGTTTTGTAGTAGTTGATTGGATTATTAATATATTGTTAGTTTTGTTTTTAATCTTAAAAGTTCACTGAGTTTAGTGATGCATACTTTTAAATTTTGGTCGAACAGATTTTAAGTTTGCTTTCTGTCTTGGAAAAAATACTTACTTCCTATAAAACATAAACCATCCAGAAAACAGGTTTTTCATACATTTGCTCTAAGACAGTCTTTTAGTAAGCATTTCCTAGATGGTCAGTATATTTTGTTTATGTCTAGCACACTGTTGAACTGACCAAACATGATTTCTGAAGTTCATCTCTGATTTCTTCTTCTAGTTTAATTTTATTTAAAGTTCCAGGATACATGTGCAGGATATACAGGTTTGTTACATAGGTAAATGTGTAACATGGTGGTTTGCCACATGTATCAACCCATGTATTAAGCCCATGTATTAGCTTTATGTATACTGATGTTCTCCCCCGCTATGGCCCCCCAGGCCACAGTGTCTGTTGTTCCCCTCCCTGTGCTGCCACTTAAAAGTGAGAAAATGCAGTATTTGGTTTTCTGTTCCTTTGTTAGTTTGCTGAGGATAATGGCTTCCAGCTCCATCCATGTCTCTGCAAAGGACATGATCTTGTTCCTTTTTATGGCTGCAGAGTATTCCATGGTGTGTATGTATCACATTTTCTTTATCCAGTCTATCATTGATGGGTATTTGGGTTGATTCCATGTTTTTGCTGTTGTGAGTAGTGCTGCAATGAACATGTGTGTGTGTATCTTTATAATAAGATGATTTCCATTCCTTTGGGTATATACCCGGTAATGGGATTGCTGGGTCAAATGGTATTTCTGCCTCTAGGTCTTTGAAGAATCGCCACACTGTCTTCTACAATTATTGAACTAATTTATACTCCCACCAACAATGTAAAAGTGTTTCTTTTTCTTTGCAACTTCGCCAGCATCTGTTGTTTCTTGACTTTTTAATAATAGCCATCCTGATTGGTGTGAGATGGTATCTTGTGGTTTTGATTTGAATATCTCTAATGATCAGTGATGTTTGAGTTTTTTTCATTTTTGTTGGCTGCATGAGTGTCTTTTGAGAAGTGTCTGTTCGTGTCCTTTGCCCACTTTTTAATAGAGTTGTCTGGTTTTTTCTTGTAAATGTTTTTTGTTTCTTGTAGACTCTGGATATTAGACCTTTGTCAGGTGGATAGATTGTAAAAATTTCCTCCCATTCTGTAGGTTGTCTGTTCACTCTGATGATAGTTTCTTTTGCTGTGCAGAGGCATTTTAGTTTAATTAGATCCCATTTGTCAGTTTTTGCTTTTGTTGCAATGCTTTTGGTGTTTGTGTGTACGAGTGTGTGTGTGTGTGTGTGTGTGTGTGAAGTCTTTGCTCGTGCCTATGCCCTGAATGTCATTGTCTAGATTTTCTTCTAGGATTGTTAATAGTTTTGGGTTTTACATTTGTGTTAGTCAGTTTCACACTGCTGATAAAGACATACCTGACACTGGGCAATTTACAAAAGAAAGATATTTAATTGGACTCACAGTTCCATGTGGCTAGGGAAGCCTCACAATCATAGTGGAAGGCAGGGAGGAGCAAGTCACATCTTATGTGGATGGCAGCAGGCAAAGAGAGGGCTTGTGCAGAGAAACTCCCATTTTTAAAACCATCAAATCTCATGAGACCCATTCACTATCATGAGAACAGCACAGGAAAGACCCGCCCCATGATTTAATCACCTCCCACCAAGTCCCTCTCACACCACTTGGGAATTATGGGAACTATAAAATGAGATTTGGTTGGGGATGCAGAGCCATATCATACCAACATTTAAGTCTTTCATCTATCTTGAGTTAATTTTTGTAAAAGGTGTAAGAAAGGAGCAATTTCAGTTTTCTACATGTGGCTAGCTAGTTCTCCCAGCACCATTTATTAAATAGGGAATGTTTTCCTCATTGCTTGTTTATGTCAGGTTTGTTGAAGATCAGATGGTTGTAGATGTGCAGTCTTATTTCTGAGTTCTCTATTCTGTTTTGTTGGTCTGTGTGTCTGGTTTTGTAACAGTACCATGCTGTTTTGCTTACTGTAGACTTGTAGTATAGTTGGAAATCGGGTAGCATGATGCCTCCAGCTTTGTTCTTTTTGCTTAGTATTGTCTTGGCTATATGGGCTCTTTCATCCCTGATGTCTTGTTTCTTGTCCTATCCCATTTAAAGTCTTGGGGGTCAGTTGTAGAATTAATGAGTGAATGCCTTCCTTTATTAATAATGTGAAATGCTACTTTATGACACACAGAGGTAATGTAATCTTCCATGAACATGAACTATCTGGCCAGCTGTTAGCAATTCTAACAATGATGATCTGATATTTACAATTAAATATTCTAGTATTATCTTTGGTTTTTAAGTATCAAAATGGTAGTAACTGATAATTTCAAAGTATAACTAAAATATGAATAGTAAAATGCTCTCCATGCCTTTTTAGAGCTGCTAAGGAGAGGGAGAAATTAGTGTGTGTTTTGGGCTTTGTTTGTTTATTCATTTATTTATAAAAAGGAATATTGAATGTTGTTATCTTAAACTCATGGCTATATTGGTAGGCTGACTTTTTTTTTTTCAAGAAAATATTTTAGAAATTTTTGTGTCGTTATATTTTCTATATTGAGATGGTCTTCTATATTTACTTATTTTCCAGGCAAGTTTATTTGGAAGTTTTTCCTGTCTGGAATGTATTTGATTACAACAAAAGAGCAGGCACAATTCTATTTCTGGTAGTAAAGTCCATTGGTTAATGCGTCCATTTATAATCACTGTCGCTTTCTTTTAGAAAGACTGTTGAACCATTTTGAAAACTTGCATATTTTGATATTTCCAGACACTATATTTTTTAAAAATAAAAATGTATTTCTTAAACATTAAATTTCTGAAGACTCAATAGGTCTTTGAAAGCAGATAGTAACTTTATGCCATCGTGTATGTCCTTTACACAACAGATAATATATAGGTCTCAGCAATACCGTGGTTACATCATGTTGATATCTTTGGATCAAACTTGCAAAATTAGCGTTATTTAGTATTTCTAGGAGTGGTATTATAGATCTTCCTGCTTTAACAGGTCTATACAGGGATATCAGCACAAGGATCTTAGTCCCAGACAACTGTACAACATTAATTAATGGGTTGGCCGAGGCTTGAATGCAGCTGACCTTTTAGAATATTTTAGAGAGGATAGAATTGACACTTACTGAAGGTTTATGATACACCAGTCTGCTAGATGTTTACTCATATGTTTTGTCAATGAAACTAGCCCACAGTTCTGTATTTCCCTGTCAGTAGATAAGCATGCACAGGCCAAAGAGGTTAAGTAACATGTTCAATATTCATGGTCACTCAGGTAGTAAATGTTAGACGTAGATCCAAACATAGGTCTTTCCCACCCAATCTATGAAATTACTCATTTTTAAAAATGAATTTAACATATGTTGCTTTTTATGTTATTTAAACTTAAAATACGGCCCAAAGGAGATATATATCAAATAATTTAACGACTTTAGAAGTATACCATTTAAGTGCCTTTTGAAGAAAGAGACTGGGGCATAGAATGTCCAGTGCCCAATATCCAGAAATGATGACTGAGCTATATTTACAGCAGTTACGGACTTTGGTTGATGAATCAGTCTTTTTATTACAAGTTAAGTGTTTTTCCTTTTCTGACCATGTATCTCTCATTAATGAAGCACAGCTATCTTTTTTCTTTTTAGCTTTTCTAGCTTCATTCCAATAGGATACATTTTTACTAGTAAGTAGCACCATTTCATAACAAAGGGATGACCATGTAACTAGTATATTTTAAAAGTTAGGCCCACTAATATTATACTAAGGAAAGCCAAAATCTTGCTGAAAGATCTTTTGTAGGTGTGACTCTTTAATGGACTGAAATAATTTACAGTTGTCTAAAATTACTCATAGTTTTTAGAGGTGAAAAAAATGCCACTCAAAATTGCTTCTTGTGTACCAGAAAATGTTGGAAGTGTTTTGGCAATATTTAAGAATATTGAAAAAATACAAGTAAATCAAAGAGTTTTTAAAAAACTTCTGTAAAACTTACTATCTAGTTATATATAATCTGAATAATTCAAATTATTGTTTAAAATCATCTTTCTCTAATCCATTTCTAAGTTTGGCAACTTTTAATTTTTAAGTAAGGACATTAAGAAGAAAACTGCTTAATTATCGTCCAATTATCACTATAGTTTGTTTTTATTATCATTTATTTATTTATTTATTTATTTTAATTTTTTGAGACAGGGTCTCACTCAGTCGCCCAGGCTAGAGTGTGGTGGCGCAGTCACGGGTCACTGCAGCCTTGACCTCCCAGGCTCAAGTGATTCTCCTCACGAGTAGCTGGGACTACAGGTGTGCACCACAATGACTAATTTTTTGTAGAGATGAGGTTTTACCATGTTGCCCATGGTAGTCTTGAACTCCTAAGCTCAAACAATTCACCCGCTTCAGCCTCCCAGAGTGCTGGGATTACATGTGTGAGCCCCTGCGCCCAGCCTAAATTTTTTTTTTTTTTAAGTAGGGGGCATTTTAATACTCTCCCTCCCACTGCCAAAACAGAAAGACAAAAATCTTGGAATGAAGGAGCTACTTGGAATGAAGGAAGTCTTATCCCAAAACAGATCTGTGTCTATTAATGTGGTGGGTTTTTTTGTGTGATTCTATATTATATCACCCTTCTAACCCCATTTTCCCACCAGCTGGTGTTTGGTGACAGCCATGTTAGATGAGACTACCTTAAGAGTGTGAAAGGATTGTAAGAATTTTCTGGCTGAACCACTTAATGCAGTTTAGTTCTTTTCTATAACCACTAACATTCAGCCTCTACCTTTAAGATTTTTAAATTGCAATTAGCACAGGTATTTGAGAGGTATTCCTTTACAGAATGAGTGTCAAACTTGTATCCCAGTACCTGGTACAAAGTAAGAACTTAGTAAATCCTAACAGTTATCATTTTAAATAGGAAAAGGTTAATGATTATTAGTTTTTGAGACAGAGTTTCACTCTTGTTGCCCAGGCTGGAGTGTAATGGGGTGATCTCAGCTCACCACAACCTCCACCTCCCAGGTTCAAGTGATTCTCCTGCCTCAGCCTCTCAAGTAGCCGGGATTACAGGCATGCGCCACCATGCCTAGCTAATTTTTTGTGCTGGGATTACAGGCATGAGCCACTGTGCCCGCAGCCAGGAAAAGGTTAATTTTTTTTTTTTTTTTTTTTTTTTTTTGAGACCCAGTCACTCTGTTGCCCAGGCTGGAGTGCAGGGGCATGATCTTGGCTCACTGCAGGCTCTCCCTCCCGGGTTCACACTATTCTCCTGCCTCAGCTTCCCCAGTAGCTGGGACTACAGGTGCCACCACCATGCCTGGCTAATTTTTTTTGTATTTTTAGTAGAGACGGGGTTTCACTGTGTTAGCCAGGATGGTCTCGATCTCCTGACCTCGTGATCCGCCCACCTCGGCCTCCCCAAGTGCTGGGATTACAGACATGAGTCACTACACCCGGCCAGAAAAGGTTAATTATTAAGAAACTCTTGAACTTAGTAAATCCTAAAAGTTATTGTTTATTATAGGAAAGGGCTAATTATTAAGAAACTATTATGGTTAGCTGTAATCTGTCTCTCCACAATTTTAGTTCATGTTTCTAGGTCTCTTTTAAAGCAATACAAGTGAATATTAATATTCCATTTTTATATAACTGTGTTTCAGATGTTTATAAAGATCCACCCTTTAATCCTCTGCTTCTGTATTAAATATTACCAGCTTTTTGTAGCTTTCCTAAACCAGTTACTGCTTGCTGTTGTTTGCATAGGTCCTATAATACCCTGCAGTGCAGATAACAGTAGAATTTTCTGTCTTCCTTGCTCTGGACATCATAGGTCTGATCATGTAACCTGAGATTATATTAAGGTTTTGGGTATTGTACATTGGCTCAGAGAGAGCCTTTGGCTTGCTCCGTTTTATAGATAACCCCTCCTACCTCCCACTCACCTGTGAATTGTTCCTTAAGCCTGACCCTCCCCTATCCTTTTCTTGTACAGGTGACATTTTGATAATATTCATGTAGGTCTTTATATTTATTCCTGTTAAATTTAAATTTACTGGTTTTAGCCTACTCTCTTTGCCTATCAAATTATTTAAAACTCCAGATTTTGTCAGTAAAGAAATTAGACATCTTTTATGATTACTCACCCATCCTGTGTCTGGTTGCCCATCTTAAAAAGTATGGAATAACATTTAACAGGTTAGTTTCTAAGTTGAAGTGGAATCACTTATGATTCATTCTGCAAACTACTGTGTGTCAAGTACTAGGGATAAAGCCCAGTCTGTCGTTGACCATATCAGATAAGTGTTGTGAGGTTGCCCTCATCTAACTTATAATCCCAGTTTGTGATGCAGTATTTCCTGTTTTTCTTAAATAAAAACAGAGGGATAATTAACAGATCATTGTGCTCGTGCAACATAGTAATCCCAAGGGAATATATTACAGTCAAATTAGTAATAAAGATAATATTTTACATTTGCCATGTTGCTGTGTGAAATGTTAAAGTGGGGAGCCTTGTTCTAGGGCCTCGCCCCTAGAAAAAGCATGGAAGCAATTCACAACCACTGTTGAAGGACTCCACCTCCGAAACCTTGAGCAGAGGTTTGTAAGTGAAGTCTGGCCTTTTTAAAAGATAGATTCTAGGAAATGAAGTAAGCTTTGTTAAATCTGCTGTTAAGGTCTGCCCATTTTTCAAGTAAGTGCATTTTTAAAAGTCCCACGTGGGAATTTCTCATGGACTTACAGGCTTCTTTGTTTTTCTGCATGTCACCATCTCATGTCATCTTTTAATCTTGCCCTTCTAACATGCTCCATGTGAATGTTTCTTACAGATACTTGCCACATAATTTTCTTATACTTCTTATAGATAGTTGCCACATAATTTTTCAATTACAAATCAGATGCTACATAAACAGTTTGCTATCAGAAACTTTTTTAAAAAACATTTTCTCGGAACGTATCTGTGGAGTAAATCTTGGTGATCTTTCTTGAACTCTCATTTAGGTTTTTCTGATACTGAACATGAGCTCAACAGATTCCTTGTGTTTCTAAAGACTGTATTTAGATTCACTTAGATGTTTAGTTAGCATCTAGCATTTCCTATGAGTCAGCCATTGCATTGGTTCCTTTCATATTTTATTTCATAATTAAATTATTTTTAATAATGAACCAGAAGTACCATTTCACTTTATGAAAGTAGAAAAATGAAATTTTAGCCCAGGTGTCTTCTGTGACTGCTTTGGGTGGGGTGTGTCAAGGACTTGTGTGAGGTAAACCCAAGGATGAAATAGATGATGTGAAAATGTAAGATTGAGTTAAAATATAAAGTTTATCAGATAATCAGCTTTTCTTCTAAAAGAAATTGCACTATTAATGCGGGATGTATTGGCTTTAGGAAAAAAGAAAGTAAAACTTCTGACCATGTCTACCATCTTTTATTTTGCGTTGGCTCCGTGCGTAGTTTGATGTACTTATATAGAAAATTGCATTTTAAAATGACATTTTTGGGAGGTACGATGAAAGACTATAAATCCGATTTGTAAACTTTCTTGTTTTCTAGTATCAAAGAATGACTTCTTTCTGCTATACCCACAAGTTTTCCCCAGCTTCTATAGTTTTTCCTCTGTGGTAGCGGTGAGAGGGAATATTTAACTGTTAAGTGAAGTAAGTGGTATTAAACCTAGAATTCTATTTTGCATTCTTCTATGCTACTAACTCTATGATCTTATACACTTTATTTTTCTATGAAAGATAAGTACATTATTCTCTTGTTTCTCTTGGGTTTTGATGAAGTTTAATTAAATGTTTGTAAAGCACATTGAGATCTATGGTTAAACACTGTATATGTTCTAAGTATGATTAATCATTACTGAGAACAGACCATTTTTCTCAATTTCATAGTAATTAGAAAGTGAATACTTCAGGTGGAAAAAAAAGAATATAATGGTATTAAATATAGCATGGAAAGCCTTTGCATTAAGTAGTTTCCTGAACTATATAATCTCCATTTTTTTGGAGTGTTGTTACTGATAATTTAGAAGTCATTGGATGTTATTGACAGGGTAGAAAGTTCTTACATGGTTCTTTTTCTTAACCGGATCTAGTTAATGCTACTTGGTAATGGTTAAGGAATGAGGTAAACATAACCCAAATTAGAGTGAACGTCAAGGTAAGTGTGATTTATTCTTTTTTGTATAAAATCTATAATATGGGTTTCCCCTAAATCCTTTGTTTATGTTTTATTTCTTTAGCAGTGTTTGGTATATTATAACCTGTCATAATTGTGTTTCAACATACAAGATAGTGTGGATAATGAAATTTCTGTATTACAATTATGAGTTTTAAGATGTGTAGGTTGTAGGAGTGGAGCCAGACTGAGAGAGAGATCACGCCAAGTCTCAGCACAGAAAAGCATCAGTGCCTGAGGATGTGTGATTTTACTTCATCTATCAGGTTCCCCGATTAGGTTAGTTTCCATCTTGAGAGAAGTCACACATTTTTCCAGAGAGAGGCAAGCAATTGGAAACCTCCATATATAAAGTCAGACACCATCAGCATGGGGGTAATTTGACATAACCTTGAGAAGAATTTTTTGGCTCATGGATATGTGTTTTGTGGGACACGGGCCAGATGGAAGGTGTAGAACTTGATTATTTAATCCCTGAGTTGCCATTTACTTTTTTTTAATTGTGATAAAATATAAGTAACAATAAAATTTACAATTTTGTGTGTTATTAAGTGTAAAAGGCCAATAGGATTAAATATATTCCCATTGTTTTTGCAACCATTACCACCATCCATCTCCAGAACTGTTTTGATCTTCCCAAGCTAAAACTCTATGCCATCGAACAATAACTCCCCAATCCCTCCTTCCCCCAGCACCTGGCAACCTCCATTCTACTTTGTACCTATGTGAATTTGACTACTCTGATATCTAGAGTAGAGCATTATATAGTATTTATCCTTTTGTGACTGGCTTATTTCTAGCTTGATGTCTTCAAGTTTTATCTGTGGTGTAGCATGTAATAGAAATTCATTCCTTTTGAAGGCTGAATAATGCATATACCACATTTGTATGAATATTATTCATACATTCATCTGTCGAACACTTGGGTTGCTTCTACCTTTTGGCAAAAGTTTACTTTTAAGTTGTTAGTTATGAATATTATAGAAAAATATTTGGGATTTTGACAGAAACTAGTCTAGAGGATTAAATAGGGTCTTTCCAGTGCCCTTTCCCAGTCAGTGGAAGGTTCATTCACTCAACAAGAATGAGAGTGCCTGCAGTGCTTGGGGCGGCGAACACAGGAGTGCCCACACACAGATGTGGCACCAGCCATTGTGGAGATGAGAGTGTAGTGGAGGAAGCAGACACTAACTGCTTAAATACTCTTGGGACTCCATGCAAAATTACAATGGTAGTAAATAAGTGCTTCCATGAAGGGATAAACACTAACATGAGATTTCTGAGGGTATTTCACCGTATGTTTTTGGGGGTGGAGGTGGCATCAGTCAGGAAAGGAAGGAAGAAGGAAAGTTTCAGGCAGAGGAAATAACGTGTGCAAAGGCCCTTTTGTCTATCAGGGAGGCAAGAGCCGCCCATGCAACTTGGGAGTGCAGAGAGTGACTGTGAGCAGGGTGTAAATCTGGAAAACGTATAAATCTTGCAGATCATGATAAGAGTTTTGGTCTTTATGCCAGGAGCAGTGGGAAGCCATGGAAGTGTTTTGTTTTCATTTGTAAAGGGGGCTTAGTGGATGAGGGCAAAATGATTAGGCTTTAGTTTTTATAAGATTTCAGGAGGTGGTATTGTAAATAGGTTGGGTGGATGGAGTTAGAATCCAGACAGTTAATTAAGGAGACTTTTACAGTTCTCAAGGCAAAAAATAATGATTGGAGTGGGATGATAACAGCAAAGACAAAGAGAAATCTAAATTTGAGAAAAATTAGAGAATGTAATAAACAGATGTTGTGATGGATTGATCATGGACAGAGATGTTAAGGAAACTATTAGATGTAGAAATGGCGTAACAGGATCACTGTGGTTCATCATGTGAGTATTCCATGGGATGAGGAATGGTGTAAACCAAAACAGATTCTTGAGAGATTTGTCTGGGAAGTGGAGGAAGAGGAAAATACCGGGTCTGGAGAATGTTTCTGTTTTTGTTTTGTTTTTGAGATGGGAGAGACCTGCACATTTAAAAGCTGGCAGGGAGGACTCTGGTTGTGGGGCAGAGGTTAAGCATACATAGCAGAAGAAGAATAATGGGTAACGTTCGGAGAAGGATCCAAAAGAGTGATGTGGTGGGAATGGTTGCCTTTAGATATGAGGAGAAGGAAGGAAAGAGAATAGGGTGGGCAGAGTCTTAGGTAGTAGTCAAGAAACACAAGTCAGCAAGCACTGACAATTCCAAAGTCAATTATTAAAAATGCTACATTTTCTGTATCTATTTTCTTTACATGTGCCATCATTGATAGATAAACCTGATTGTGAAAAGCTGACCAGTGTTTCAGAATTAAAATGTCCTTATTCTTTGTCAAATATAATGCAGTCTTTCAAATACCTACATACCTACGTGAAATTAAGAGTTTGTAATAGAATAATGTATCCTCATTTTATTTCAACTCTCTGCCTCTGAAGTTTGGTTTGGTTTTTAAAAAAACCTGGGTAGGTTAATTTTTTATATTATTTGCAAGGCAATATGTGCATCTGTGTGTGTGTATGTGTGTGTGTGTGTGTGTGGGTGTTTGTGAAAATCACATCGTCTAAATTTATACAATGCTTGTCAAGTGTGCATTTTATAAATTTTTGATAGATATTTGTTTACTATAGCACAGCGATATTTGAGGGTGGGATAGAGGTCACATTGATTCCTTTATCTTCACCTTGGTGCAAAAAAATCATATTTTAGTTCAAAGCTGTTCAAGTAAGTCCTTGCTCCGTTTTCCCACCCTGTCTTCAGTGATATTATTTGGAGTCAGCAATCAATGGATTCCATCCCTCTGAGACTTGCTTAACCTACAGCTGCTGATAGAATACAGGCAAGAGCTTGTTACTTTATCTGAATTGTCCATTGCTACCTTAATGAGTGAAATGGTTAAGTAGAGGAGGGGGCGAGTCTTAAGGAATGTGTGTACCATTTGAGCTGAATATTTCAGTGTATATAGGGAGAGGGAGGGTGAGAGAGAAATCCACTTACATCACTAGAACTGCATTGAGTGTGAGCCTTGCAGGTTAAGAGACAGACTACAGTGTCTTGCTTTCTGCAGGAAGCAGCAATGCCGTTTGTTTCCTAAGAGGAATTTTTTATTTAGAAAAGGAAGCTTTCTATCCAGGAAATGGCTTTCCTTGTGCGTTGCTATGCCAACTGCCTGCAGCCATGGTCCTCCAAAGTAAGCACAATAATGTAATTATATTGGTGTATTGCATTCAGACTCATGATTTTTGAGATTGTGTGTGTGCATGTGCTGTGTTTCTGTTAGTGGCTCTCTTGCTAGCAGGCATGCTTGTGTTGAGTGTGAGGGACAGACATCATTAAATTAAATGTCCATCAGTGTCATGCTGCTAAGATTAATTGTGCAAACTTGGTTAGTGGAGTGGGACAGAGATCACTGGTCACCACTCTGTCAGCATCATTAGCAGCTAGGGAGGAGTTCCCGATTCACACGCTCTGCCCTGATTTTTTTCTTTCTTTCATTTTCTTTTTTTTTCTCTTGGTTGGAGGGTTCTGTATGTGTGATTGCAGATGAAACAAGGGTATTAACAATGCTTGGCTGAATGCTAGAGCCTGGTTCTTATACCACCCTGACTAATATAATTCTGTGTTAAGCCTTTTTGAGGGGAGTCTGTGTGCAGTCAGCCATTTTAGCTTTTTTCTTTTTTTTTTTTTTTTTTCCTCTCCTTTTCTTTTGCCTCTTGTTCTTCAATCTCAGAAATGATCTTGTTCTCTTGGAAGACTGAGAGCTGTATGAGGTTTTCTCGGTCTTGTCATAGCCTAGGATGGTTAGAGTTTCAATGTTATAAAAATGGAGACGAACACTGTTGTTCGGATTCCTTTTCTGGTCTACAAGTGTGAAGGGTTTTTAAGCTTACCAGTAGTGACACTTTAAGCTGCAGCTTGGTTTTCCCTCCTCCCTCTTTTTTTTTTTTTTCTTTCCTTTTTCTTTTAATTTAATGCTGTAGAGGGTGACTTGCCATCGTGAGAGATTGGTACATGATGTGTAAATTCAGTTCAGCATATGTTTCTTCATTATGAAACCACTAGCAATCCCAGCTAACCATGGAGTTATGGGCCAGCAGGAGAAACACTCAGTAAGTATCGCAAATGCCGCTTGTGCTTTGATAGCACGTCATAGAGAACTGCTTTAAAATGGGAATGTTGCTCTTTCTCTTGAGGGAAAACAGTTTTTGTAGAAGGTATAATAGTCTGCTTGGAGGAGGGGAGGGTACATTAAAACTGCCTTGTTCCTCCAATGTTGTAATTTTTAAAAATTTGAAGCAAGACCAGCAATTTATTTAAAGCAAAATCACTAATACTGAGAAATATTGGGCAGCTGATTTTTATATTCAGAAACTAAAGCGTGACAGTTCAGCTTCGACTTAATACTTGAATAGTTTTCAAAAAAAATGTTTTTGTAGTTGAAATTAATGAGAAATCATCAGAAAGGTTATTGAGAACAGGAATCTATAGTGAGGAATTCACATGTAGGTTTGAGTGTAGGAGGGAGAGCTTTGGTTATTGATTTGGTAATAAAGCGATCAGTGGGATTTATCTGACTTCTTAACATGTATTCATCACTTATGAAAACACAGATTTTTTTTAATGCCACAAAAAATTACTGCTTCTTTATAATTGATCCCATGAGTCAGCTATGTGTTTGTCAAGCTGAAATCCCATGGGCAGCTACCGAGAAAGACTTTTCTATGCCTAACAGCAAGTCAGAGCCTCCTGTTTCAGGAATGTGAGTTCTCACAGTGCTACTTTTATATCACCATATTGGGAGTTTTCTGGCATCACACAAATTCACCTGATTGATACATACATAAATATATTCAATCCTCAAAATGAAAATGCATGAATTTAGGCAGCTTGTATAGTAGTCTAAGTATTTTTGAAATGCCTTCTTCTACATCCTAGCATCTAGCAGGTTGTTAAAGTGTAGGAATTGTCTTTCATGTATTCTAAAGAAGATAAGATGGTAAACTTCAAAAGTGGAAATAAGTCGCTGAGGCTTTGTAAGTTTATAGATAGGAGGCCATGAATGTAGAGTATTTAGATGCTTAGGTTCATGAGTATAATTTGGTTTTGTTCATCATTATGAACAAAATTACCAACTAAATCCAAGAGGTGTTCTTAGACGAAGTGATTCTTTGCGCACTGTCTCACCTCAGGAATGAGCCATGCAAGCTGCACTTAAGGCAGCGGCTGTGTGGGAAGCATGTTATGACGCTGCGCCGAGAGCCCAGCCCCTTACCGTGAGGTCCTCGTGGTACTTCACTAATTAACTCTCTTTGGATCAGATCCAGAGAAAGACCAGCCCTAAACTTAATTTCACTAGTAGTAAAGGGTGTTGTAGAGAAGTTCCATTGTAGTTTGATTTTCTTAACAGGGCCTTTGAAATTAGACTCTTCTGTAGTCATGATTTTCCAGGTAAAAGTAAGAGTGTTAGTTAAGCTATACTTGGGGAACCTTAGAAATAAAAGTTAAACCCCAGGCTTTTTACTTAACTGTTTCATATGTCTTTTCTTAAAGTATGTGTGTGTGTTTGTGTGGGGGGGTATTTAAATGAATAATAATATAAATTTAATGAACAAAGAAAATTGTTGGCTGGGCGTGGTGGCTCACACCTATAATCCGAGCACTTTGAGAGGCAGAGGTGGTAGGATTGCTTGAGGCCAGAAGTTTGAGACTACTGTGGGCAGCATAGTGAAATTCATCTCTATTTAAAAAAAGAAAAGAAAGTTGTTAAAACCATTTACTGCCAGGAGGAGGAAAACATATTACTACATTCATGAAAAGGCCAGTTGGGACAGATACTACCTAGTAGTGCCTGAACTACAGTCCCTGATCTTATTCTGTAAACCTGTTTGTTTCCTGACAAGTGCCTATATTTTGCTACAATTTAGACAGATACTAGACTAAAGTAACACTAGCAATAAAATAACTTTGGATCAAGCAATTTATAGAAAATATGTGAGTGGTATTGCCCATGATACTTTGGTTAGAACTTAAAATACTAGAATTTGCCATCTCAAGATGCCACATGCAGCTTAGGATATCAAGATCTTGCTGTATCATAGTTGACTAGTCCTTTGATTCTATTGAGCTTGCTATGTAATAATCAGACCTTTAAAATTTTAATTGTGTGTGAGGAGTTGAATAAGAAAATAATTACTCAGGCTCTCAATAAATGACTCAATGTAGTTGTTGGGCAAAAATGAGTGAGATGGCCCCTTTTTCATCCTATGAGGTTTTATGGTGTCAGAGCTAATTTCAAATGAATAGAATTTATTAAATTCACAAATACTTCTGTTTTTGCTTCTTCAAAAAGTTTGTGGACTTTTAAATGGCTTGGCTTCTTTGACTGCAGCAGGTAGTGCAGTACTAGAAAACAAAAACCATTAAATTTGGGGTGGAGGCATTTTTTAGCTATGACAAGGCACAAGTAGTAAGCTCAGTTATTGTACTTTATCAGAACCTTTCAGATCTCATGGGCTTTTATTCTTTATTTGTTGTCTCTCATTCGATGCATACCTTAGTTGCTGGCACATAATAGACGTACGATAAATACCATTGAATTTCTCTTTAAACTTTTGGATGAATAAAGTCTCAACCTTTTTAACTAGTAAATTTTACATATTTTATCACACCTCCCCCCAATTCCATGTTATGTGGTTGATTGATAATACTAGGATGAATACCCACATGTCACCAGAAATGCACCCAGCACTGGGCTGTATTTTTATAGTCATGTGGTGCTTTTCTGTTAGTCTTCAGAGGAATCTCATGATTTCGTGAATATAAAAATGTAAAAATCTTGTGATTTCTTTTTAAAATAAGAGGAGATTTCTAACATTTCAGAACTGTATTATGAGACTGCGTTTTTCTAAAGACTACTGTGGACCATTAGTTGGATAGACTGTTAATAGATGGTAGATGAAGAAAAGTTTTATAGGCTCATTAAGTTAGGGAAAATGTTAGCATTAAAAGTATCTTTACTCAATTTACCAACTGTTTTGTTTTTTAAAGTGGAGCTCTTCTCTCCCCATTTTGTCCAGCTCAGATGCCTTTGAAAATTCCACAATGTAGGATGGATTAGAAACTCTGTAAATTAAAAAAAAGTTTTAAAATAAATTAATTTGATGCTATCAAACTGATAACATGTTTTTGAATTTTACATTTTTGTAGAAATTGATTTATATAGTGTGCTATACTTAAATCACAGCCCAAGTCATGATTAAATAATAATAAAAATGGTAGTACACATAAGAAAGTGCCCTACTTAAATATGGGAATAAATTGCAGTAGCTGTAATTTATAGAGTAATGTACTGCATAGCAGACACTATATTACATATTATCTCAATTCTTAAGAAACAGTATTACCTTTTTACATATGAAAAAACTGAGATTAAAAAGAGTTTTCTCAGGAGCATATTACTAGTAAGTGGTGGAGCCATCATTGGTACCCAGGTTTGTCTGATTTTATAGCCATTGCCTTAACCACAGACTTACACTACTTATCCCTGTGTGACCAAATTTAGTCTACTTCCGGTGTGTAGACTGCATAATTATGAGAGCTAGTATTAACCAGTGGAATATACAACTTGAAAAAGTGCTTTTTTTCCTGCAGCTGTCTTTTTCCTGGCATATGTGACATTCCAAGCAGAAAGAATATCATGATCAAAATCATTTTACAAAACTTTCATTGCTTGGCTGAGTCAATCGTACATCTATCCATTTTGAAATCATGTTGAGACTTGAGTTGAGATGGTCAGGAATAGTTGCCATTTAGCCCAGTTCCTTTCTTCCTTCTGCTTTTCTGTGTTTGGCCCTACCGTGTACATTTCCTTTTTGCTGCTTAACTCTTTAAACATATGCTCAATGTCTCAACTTCCTCTGCCTATTCCCTTTGTAACTTCTGAGTGCCTGACCGTGGCCACTTGTGTTCTACTAGAAGTCCTGAACCTTGCCATTGCGTCTCGCCTGTTTCTGCCCCAGTGAACCCTGCATACGGTGGAGCCTGACTTCAATTCATAATCACCTCCCTTAAGTCCATACCGCCCATGACTCATCTGTAGCCATAAGCATCATTTTCATCATTCAGAAGCCCCTTAACCAAGAAGGATATAACTTAACCATATTTTCTAAATTTCTATTGGTCACTTAAGACCCTCTATAATCTACGTTTGTTCCCTTATAAACGTATAAGATTGGGCTCTTTTATTTTAGGACAAGCTGGCCTGATGAGAAACACTCCAGATTCATTTTTTTTTCTCATTTCTCAGCTTGCTGTGTTCATGGCTTGACTTTGACTTGGTCCTTATCGCTTCATATTTATCTCTATGTTAATAAGGAATCAGGATCACTTAATATGCAGTGCTTAATTTTATTAGTTCTTCTAATTGATGCTTATAAATTTGTTTGGTCTTTACAGTTAGATGACAGATTACATCTGGAATGAATTCCATGTGTTCAAACGGTATGGCTGGAATTTAAAACTGTTTATCAGCTGTTAAGAGTACAGTATAGAGAAGGATTTTTCAGGCTGGAACAATAACATGTGAGGGCCCAAGGTAGGAAGATGGAGAAGAATATGAGGGTTCTGAGGAAAAACAATGAAATCATCACTGTTGGAGTTTTGTGTTAAGAGAGAAGTAGGTCAGTACAGGTGATGGAGTGGAGGATGTTAGAATACCAGATAAATTAATGACTATTTTGAAGATGCAGCAAAGGAGTGTAACCTCTTTCTTCACCTCTCCTTCCTGTCTTTCAACTGGAACAGATTTAAGAGAACTCAATTAACAAAAAATGAGTTATATTACCATGACAGTTTGACCTTGTCTGTAAACATTGGGTAGAATGTTTCTTTAGTATATTTTGATTGATGGATTTTCCTTAGCAATGTAGGAAAAAAGCACCAGGACTAATTATAGAGGCTAGGGTACACCTCTTCTGGGTGAGACTCCACCTCTTCATTATCTGATCTTTATTTTGTCTATTATAACAGATATATTTCCTGAGATGAAATAAACTTATCTCTTGGCATGATTTTCCACTGTGCTTGCTAGCAGAGGGGATTGAGAGGAAGCATATCCTGTTGTTTCATTCAAGGACAAGGTCGTCTTGCCTTGGATTTGGGCCAAGAAACCCTGGCAACAAATAATAGATCTTTTTACCCCCATTAGAAGTGAAGAAATGTATTTAGAAACTTGCCAAGACATCGCATGCTCTGCTTATATGGGTAAGACAATGCTTTTTCCAGTGGTATCACTGTGTATCCAGTTATGTCACAGAGGACATATTAAAGTAAGATCTTTACTTTTAGTCAAAATAAGTATACTTCGTATCTTTGCTTTTAAATATTTTTAGTAATAATTCATTAAAAAATCTATCTGAAAATAAAATCAATTTAGGTTAGTGAAAAAGAATGATGAACTTAAGAAAAAGCAAATGCTCAAAATGTATCATTAGGAATTCAGTTATTCTCCTTTAACCATTTAACCCTAGTAAGATCAGTAATCAGTTTATTTCTTTCTTTCTCATTTTAAATATTATATAAAATGCACCAAAGTAAATGCTCTGTAAGTTTGGTCTCATAGGTATAAGTATTCCTTAAACATAACCTGACATTTCTCTTCTCTTCTCGTCTCTTCTCTTCTCTTGTCTTCTCTTCTCTTCTCTTCTTTTCTCTTCTCTTCTCTTCATTTTTTGAGATGGAGTCTCGCTCTGTCGCCTGGGCTGAAGTGCAGTGACGCAGTCTTGGCTCACTGCTACCTCCGTCTCCCGGGTTCAAGCATTCCTCCCCCTCAGTCTCCCAAGTAGCTGGGATTACAGGTGCCCGCCACCACGCCCAGCTAATTTTTGTATTTTTAGTAGAGGCGGAGTTTCGCCATGTTGGCCAGGCTGGTCTTGAACTCCTGACCTCAGGTGATGTGCCTGCCTTGGCCTCCCAAAGTGCTGGATTACAGGCTGAGCCACTGCACCCAGCCCTGACATTTCTTTAATCTGCCTCCAGAGGTTTGGCCAAACTCCTAATTTATTCAGGTAATCTGTTAAGAATTCCTCCAGATGAATGCTGAAGTTTTCTTCATTTTCTTTTGTTTAACAATAAAGGTAAAATTATTTTACAGTTACTTTCAATCCTTAATGAAGTACTTTTTAATGCTTACTTTATATCCCTCATTTTAGAAAAACTAACTTATTACTGTCATATCTGTAATGCTCTTTATAAACTTTTGAAAGCCTTTTCAATTTAGATCAAATAACTTTTATCATTATATATTTTATTCAAATATAGTTTGCTTATAAGCTTTTTTGAAAAATATTTTAAAAATAAAATGAGTGTCTAAGTATAGCTACATACAGATATAACCATGTGAGCATGTATAAAAATATACACGTGTGTGTGTGTAGTGTGTTTGTAGTTTAAATGAAAGTTTGTAAATGTGTCCTTAAGGTCTCTATTAATATCCTTGTTCTGAGATCTTTGTTCTCTCTGACCTACTTTTTCTTCATCCTTAAGAAGTGGTCTTTATAGACATGACACATGCTTGTGATTATTTCCATATAGTATTAAGATGTCAATGCTATTAGTATTGTCTTAGGTATTACACAGAATGGACTAAATGGAATAGTGTCTGGTTTTTGGAACATAGATTAAGAAACCAATAGAAAAGATATATTAGGGAATGTAGATATAAATTTGCTACCTTAAAGCTACTTTAAAGACATGATGTAACAGAGCAGACTTTAAAAATGCAACATATTGCATCACACAAGAAGTTCTCTTAAGCTCACCAATGGTCCCTGCCACTCACTGTCTTTCCTTTTGGTACAGAAACACCCATGCCATAAAGAGTTAATCACTTGTCACCCTCTGCCATTTCTTCTTCTTAATTGAACCTCTAACATAGGCCTTGTATGTAGTTTTGTTGTGTTTTTCTCTCTTTCGCTTGTGTGTGTGTGTATGATATATAAGAATCTTATTATAATTGCAGTCTATGATACATCATATCAATCATCCACTATCTATATTTCTTTTGTACTCTGAAGTCACTATATAAATATGCCCCATATGCTTCAGATCTCTTCATTCCACATCAATAGACCAAATTCTCTTTTACAACTTACACTGGATATTCATCATGAAGGCTGTTTTCGGAGACATCTTAGGCATGAGTTAGCCTTACGTTTATTAATAAAGTGACAGCCTGAAAAATTTCTTTACAGTTATCAAAGTTATATTCTTCTTCAATGAACTCTAGAGAGATACATTACTGGTTTGCAATATTGACTTGGTTTGATGATTAAATGAAACATACCCTCCTTTCCCCTTTATTGATATATCTATATACGTGTACTTATTTCATATGTAAGTATGTGTATGTGTAAATATAATTAATCCATACTCTCATTTTTAATTTTGGTGTGTAGAAAAAAACTAGAATTAAGATTTGCTTACTTTATTAGTAAAAATTGAATTTTGAGAATATATGTTCTATCTCTTGTCATAGATGTTTTATTTTCTTACTCTTCTCTGATAGAGTTGAAAATACAGATTACAATGGAGTCATCTTATTATAGGGTATTTTCAGTGGGCAAAAATTTAATAAAAGTGGCAAAAAAGAACATCACACTTTTCATGATGAAGACAATAAAACATGAAATGTGAAAAAGTGAAGAGTTGTAATTTTTTCATTCCCTCTCTTAGGGGAAAAAAATGGGTAACCCACTTTTGCATTCTGAAGTATTTTTATTAAGTGGGAGCACTCTTGTTTATTTTTCTCAGTAATTAAGAAATATTTGGACTTAAATGGGAGAATTCTGCCATATAATTTTTATGGGTACTATGGAACTGAGAAGGACTACTAAAAGTACTACAGTAATTTTAATACTTAAACCTTAAGTACTTCATATTATAGTATCTTTAATAGTAGTGGAAAAGGAGATTGCCGGCCGGGCGCGGTGGCTCAAGCCTGTAATCCCGGCACTTTGGGAGGCCGAGACGGGCGGATCACGAGGTCAGGAGATGGAGACCATCCTGGCTAACAGGGTGAAACCCCGTCTCTACTAAAAAAATACAAAAAAAAAAAAAAACCTAGCCGGGCGAGGTGGCGGGCGCCCGTAGTCCAGCTACTCGGGAGGCTGAGGCAGGAGAATGGCGTGAACCCCGGAGGCGGAGCTTGCAGTGAGCTGAGATCCGGCCACTGCGCTCCAGCCTGGGCTACAGAGCAAGACTCCGTCTCAAAAAAAAAAAAAAAGAAAAAAAAGGAGATTGCCTTGAGTTCCTTGTCAGTAAAGATTTAGAATGATTCTTTAGTCACTGGGCCTATAGTGGCTGGGTTGGTGGGGGTTGCGGAAAGTTTAGCAAAAATGAGCGATGAGTAAATTTATGCCCCAGGTTTCCAGTGACTAAGAATGTGAAGGATGAAATTAGCTTTTTCGTTATGACTAATAAATTTTACACTTACTTGTTTTCTTGAAGGTATACTTTTGTTCATTTTAAATGGCAACTTAAAGATATGGATGCATAGGACTATTTCCTGTTGAAATGAGTATCATTTGTTGAAATAGTCAAATGTCAAAATCATAGTATTTTAGGGATAACATTTACCTAAATGTAAAAATAACTTAAAACAATTTTATGTAGAAGAAGGCATACTTTGAATAGCTAACCTAATTTTCACAGATTGTTTTTATTTGTTACAGTTATTTAGGCAGCAGCTTGGTCTGTGTCTTGTTATAACAAATAAAATTTGAAATAGCAGCTAAAGAAAGTATAAACACAGGTGACATTTCTTCTCCCTTTGCACTGTATATAGTGAGCCTTTTATCACTAAAATCTTTTTTTTTTTTTTTTTTTTTTTTTTTGAGACGGAGTCTCGCTCTGTCACCCAGGCTGGAGTGCGGTGGCCGGATCTCAGCTCACTGCAAGCTCCGCCTCCCGGGTTCACGCCATTCTCCTGCCTCAGCCTCCCGAGTAGCTGGAACTATAGGCGCCCGCCACCTCGCCCGGCTAGTTTTTTGTATTTTTTTTTTTTAGTAGAGACGGGGTTTCACCGTGTTAGCCAGGATGGTCTCGATCTCCTGACCTCGTGATCCGGCCATCTCGGCCTCCCAAAGTGCTGGGATTACAGGCGTGAGCCACCGCGCCCGGCCACTAAAATCTTTTAATGTGTTCATTTTAGTTGGGCATATTCCCAGATTTCTTTACCCTTCATTATCCCTATTTCCCCTCTGAAAAAAATTAACAACCTGATATAAATAAGAATTAAAGCATGTCTGTTGAACAACCTCACGAAAGATCATTAGAAGTGATATTACGAAATTCTTTTTTTTTCCTAGAAAAAGAAATAAGGATAACTTTAAATGTCGTAGCTGTTTCTTAGAGCAAGACTAGTCAGGGACTATCTTTCAAAAGAAGAGGAAAATACAGATTTTAGTTCTTAATGAAAGTGTCTTCAGTGTCAGCTAAATAAAACGTTAAAAATTAACATTTCGAGTACTTGCTGGATATTAGAAAAGAAGTAAATCTATATTGATATTAAAAACATATAGGTTAAAATAAGTACATTTTTATATAAGAACAGCCACTGACTAGTGCAGAAGCACTCTGCAGAAAATGAACGGAGAGAAAAAAATTACAAAACATTTACATTTACATTACTGTTGTTCTTTTGTCATCTGAGCAGTTCCATTATGTTTTGAAATTGTATGTTATGCTTATTTGCTTTGTAAGAAGAGAGTATTAATAAGGAAACAACATTCTGAATGTTTTCTTGTGGGTTTTCTTCAGAGTTCTGTAAAAGATTAGAAACTGTGGTTTGAAAATTTTCCATCTAGTTGGAGTAACATATTTAAATACTGGGTGAACGGACAAAAAATATATAGGAATGCACAGGCAAGACTGTCACCCGTAATTGAGTTGTCCCCAAAGAAGCAAATAAGACTCAAATTTTACCAGTAAAGGGTAGGACATAAGCAAGATGGGAAGAAAAAAGGAAATGGGAAGAACGTTTGCAAAGCCGAAGGAACAAGCTAAAACCTTGAATCAGAAAGGTTCATGTGCCATCAAGGAGCAGAGAGTGGATCAACTTGGCTGAGATGCTAGGGCAGTTGGAGGAAAGCTGGGTTGATAAGAGGGGTCAGTTTGCAGAAGCCGTTGAATGTCAACTCAAGGAATTTTGGTCTCATCTGTGGATACATATAATAATTAGAAAACCATTAGCCATTGAATATAGTGAAATGAAATTGTTTGGTGTGGCCAGGGTACCAGTGTGGTGTTAACGTTCATGGGTATGGTCTTTTAGGGTGACTAGTAGAATCAAGCTATCTCTATTGATCTGGGCACAGTCTGCTCACTGCTAACTTTATGATGTCAGCAGATGAAAGGATCAAGAATTCCTTGATGTTATTTTCCTTTAAAATTTGACTGTATATGTGTTTCCATGAAAATGTCACTGCTTGACTCACCTTACTTTAAATGACCCAGTACTTTGTTTTCATTGATTATTAATTGGATCTTAATTTCAAAGATGTTGAAATGAAATAAACTTTTAGAATCCACGAAATGTGGTATTAGCCATTAACATATTTAATGTTTATGTTTAATATATTCAATAATAACATCTGTGTATTACATTAATAGTAATGTGCAGATAGTACAACTGGATATGCTGTTAACCTTCCCAGGTTCCTTACAGCAGATTCACTTGTTAAGGAAAATTCAGTGTCACCATTCACTTGTCTTGGTTATTTGATTGTGAATAAGACGTCCCCTATCTTAGAGTTGCTCACAGAATGATAGTAGGAGATGAGGGATCTGCTGACATGTGTACCCACTGTTATGTATGGGGGCTGACTGAGGAGTGTGCAGGGGGTAGCTGGGGCCCACCAGGTGAATGCGTATGAACATGGTGAATAAAGGCATTTCAGGCAGATGGAGTTTTGGAAAATTTGAGCTGTGCATCAGAGTCATCTGGAAGTCCTGGAACACAGGGTTTGAAAAAATCCAGGATAGAGTGGGATTGAAGATGACCTGCTCCCACTTTGATTTAAATACTCTACTCTTGTAATTTATATAATGTTATCATTCCTACCCCTAAAGAACCTGAGTACTTAAATATATTGAAATAACTACTCAGGGTTCCACAGGAGCTCTCGAAATTTAGCAGTGGATGGAAGGGGGGAATATGACTTAGAAGTGAAACTGCTGCTAGTAACCCATCTATAAAAATAGCCCACGTTAGGAAATAGTTTGCACATGTGATTACGAAAACAGTAATCTGGCCAGTTGTGACCTTTGTGAACAAAGTTATGTTAAGAGAAGGGATTAGTAAGAGCTGTAGCATTGTGGTCAGAAAACTCTAGAATCAGTAACTTGGATATATAATCTGGCTTCCCCACTCATTCGCTGTATGACCCTGGCTGTATGGCCCTTTAACATGGAATCTTCATTTGTAAAATGGAGGTAATATGGTTGTGTGAAGATTAAATGAGGTAAAACCTATAAAGTGCTTAGAATAATACACAACCCATAAATACAAGTCTTATATTTTTGTAGGAAGATTTTATCCACACTATCCAGGAGGTAAGGAAAATTAAACCTGTTACACACGTGAGGCAGAGACAGTACACTTGTCTTTTACAAGTACACTTGATGTTTCCCTTTCCTTTAGGTGACTGTCCTTAAGTTGGTTTGCCTTTTCCATCGCCTACCGTTCCATATCAGCAGCAACCTTCTTTTTACTAGTTTGTTATTAGAGTGAAAAAGCAACAGTAATGATATCATTAGTTAAAATGGAAGGCTCCCTTTGTTCTAGGCAATGTTTGAAACTCTTCATTTATTATCTCATTGAATCCTCACAATAATGTGAGAGTGCTGCCTCCACATACTAAAGAAATCGGGACATAGAGATAAAGTAACTTTCTCGAAGTCACAGGCTAATGCCTGGTGGAGCCATTGGCAGGATTTTCTTGTATGTGCAGATGCATGTGCACACACAGGTCTATTTGGGGAAGCTACGTGAAATACCTGTCCTTTGTACATAGGTTAAAGGATAGACAGTTCCTTTTGTTTTCAGTGTGTCCTGTGGATTATAATTCTTATCAGAAAGTCCACGAACAGTTTATTCCTCCCTCAACATTTAGAGGTGATTTTCTTTCAAATAGATTTCAAAGGGATTTCATAAGTGCCGTGTCATAACTGCTACCATCCCTGACATAAAATGTAGAGTAACTTTACCTTGATCCTGATAGAAATAAAACCAGAGTATTTTATTGTTCCTCAGTCTTAGCCAGAATTGCAAGAATACAATTTTGTTTTGAAGAACTACTCTTTTTTTTTTTTTTTTTTTTTAAGACGGGTCTTACTCTGTCAGCCAGGCTGGACAGGCTGGAGTGCAGTGGTGTGATCTCAGCTCACTGCAACCTCCGCCTCCTGGGTTCCTGTGATTCTTCCACCTCAGCCTCCCGAGTAGCTGGGATTACAGGTGCATGTCACCACACCCACACCCAGCTAATTTTTGTGGAATTTTTGGTAGAAACAGGGTTTCATCATGTTGGCCAGGCTGCTCTCTTAACTCCTAAGCTCAAGTGATCTGCCCGCCTTGGCCTCCCAAACTGCTGGGATTACAGGTGTGAGCCACTGCACCTGGCCTATATGCACATTTTCTCTTGTTAATTTAACCTTTTAGGAGCAGGTCACCATGCTTATCTGAAATTTCCCATCCATATGGTTTGCCAGAGGTCTTTCATGTTATCCTTTTTTAGACTTGGATTTAGAAAATAATCCTGCTTTGACTTACTATTTGGGTGATATAATTGCTCTCTTAATTTGTTTCTAGTTAGATAAGTAATCTATAGGGAGCTAATTTTAGTATATAGCCAGATGAAAGAGTTTTCTCAGCCAGACTGACTTAGCAACATAGTCTTAGCCATTTAAAATACATATAAATAAATAATAATTAGGTTTATCTTTATTACGGTTTTGACTGTGAAATATAATTAGACCTTTTAGAAAACTGTATTAGGATATATTTTCACCTGGCCACAACAGAGTGCCCTGAAATCCACTGATTATGGATTCTTCTTCCTTGGCACTGCTAATGGCACTGTATTCAGTCCCTACTCTCTGAAAAGAGTGTATGTCTGATGATGATGGCTGTGGTGTTAGACTAGGTAGGACAAGAGCACATCCTTGAAGGAGTTCATGTCACGTGCTGGCTTTATTAGCCACGTGTATATATATTACTCCATTCTCTGTATTGTTCCCTCCTTAAAGTGTCATCCAGAGCTGCTGTGGAAAAAGATATTGTCGTCAGTTTGTTTATAATAAAGTTAATGAGTGACTTTGAATTGTTAACCCTGAGCCTGAGAACATACTGGATCTATATTGAAGCATCATTCATAGTGTAGCAAAACTTATTAATGGTACTCATTGCAGATTATCTTCAAGCATTTTAGTAAGCATATTTAAAACAAAAGTCTTAATTTTTTCAACTGTGGACCTCTACACAGCAATAGGAAGGAACTATTCCAACTAGGTTTTTTTGTGTAGTAAAACAATAAAGTAATTTATTTACCAGAGACCTTGATTTGAGTTCTTGTTCTGATGTTAGCTAGCTGCACAATGCTTAGACAAGTAATTTAACTACTTCTTCTTTTTTTTTTTTTTTTTTTTTTGACATGGAGTCTCGCTCTGTCTCCAGGCTAGAGTGCAATGGCGCCATCTCGGCTCACCGCAACCTCTACCTCTGCCTCCCGGGTTCAAGCGATTCTCCTTCCTCAGCCTCCTGAGTAGCTGGGCCTACAGGCATGCACCATCACACGCAGCTAATTTTTGTATTTTTAGTAGAGACAGAGTTTCACCATGTTGGCCAGGATGGTCTCGATCTTTTGACCTCATGATCCGCCCGCCTTGGCCTCCCAAAATGCTGGGATTACAGGCGTGAGCCACCACATCTGGCTGTCATTTAACTTCTTAAAGTTACTGATTTCTCCCTTCAAAATGGAGGTCATGATTGTCATACTGGTCTACCTCACAATATTATTTTGAAAATTATTGGCTGGGCATGGTGGCTCACGCTTGTAATCCCAGCACTTTTGGGAGGCTGAGGCGGGTGGATCACCTGAAGATTCAGGAGTTCAAGGCCACCCTGGCCAACGTGGTGAAACCCCTTCTTTACTTAAAATATCAAACATTAGCTGGGCACGGTGGTGTGCACCTGTAACCCCTGCTACTCGGGAGGCTGGGGCAGGAGAATCACTTGCACCCAGGAGGTAGAGGTTGCAATGAGCTGAGATTGGGCCATTGCACTCTAGCCTGGGCAACAAGAGTGAAACTTTGTTTCAAAAAAAAAAAAGAAAAAAGAATTATTAATAGTTACAGTAATAATTACAATTATTTTACTAAGTACTCTGTATGTGTGTGTGTGTGTGTGTGTGTGTGTGTGTGTGATTTTCTTTAGTCATCTAACAGTATTAGGAGCAAAATGGGATTCTGCTTCTCATTCTTTAGATGAAAACTTGAGGTTTAAATGAGAAAACTAGAGTTCATGTCATCCGAATCTTTTTGCACACTGTAAAGCTTATGTGAATGCCAGTTATTGTTGTTAGATTGTAATGCTCTAAAGTCATTCCTATGTGGGTTGGAACCCAACTCTTCTCTGTATCTGTGTGACAGTAGGCAGATTGCTTCAATGTTCAGAACCATTTTTCCTGATCTGTCAAGTGCTGTTAATGATGCATACTTCATAGGTTTTGCAGGAATTACATATCTGGCACATGGCCTGACACACGGTGGCATCCATGAATTCGACTCCTGCTTTTTCAGCTAGGATGTTTTCCTTTTCTTGATTTTTAAATAGAATGTTGATGGTGATTCAGAGACTTATTTATTTGATTTTAACTTCGTAGAACATGATTTTCTGTTGGACATCTTAGATTAATTACGATTTGCTTTAAGATCCTTTATTAACTACTCTTTACACATTGGTACTGGTTTGCAAAATAGCTCATAAAAGACCATAATTGATATGAAAAATTTGTATTATTTTTTCCCTAAGTACTTCAATTTTTTCCCACTTATTAAGTGATTTTGTGCAAGTCGAGCTGCTTAGTAAGACCTGTCTTTGTAGTCATTTCGTGTGTGTGTTTGCAAGGAGGTATTTTTAGATAGTTTAGCTGAACAGCAATCTGACGTCTTTAGAGGAGACATCAGTTCATTATGTGGATACAAATTCTATGCTTTCGGCTTTTATGCACCAAGTCTTAATTTAAATCTGTTTTTCTTGCCTTTTCTAACGAAAGAGACTACATCATGGTATGTATTCTATTTCTTCCTAAGGCTTGCCTTTCTGGTTAACCTTTGCTTAAGAAATGATCAAGGTAGAAATGTCTTTATTTGCTCACAACTTAATATAGATTATAGAAGCATGGGATTTGGAGCTGTATTTAAATATGCCATTATACATTGTGCTATACAGTGTTTTTCTATTGCAATGTGATTCAGGGATTTAAAATAGTCATTATGGGGCTCATAAATGCTGCGTTCTTTTAAGAAGAAGAATGTAAAGGCCAAGATGTGGGAGTTCTATACTTCTTATAACTGCACATACTGCTTTATCGGTTTAAAAAAATGCCTTTTGCTTTGTGAAAGATAATTTAATGCTGAGTATGTAAGAGGAACGTTGTTATTTGCTTTCTTATTGCTCTAAATACAGTGTTTATAGGAAGTTATAATATCTTCTTTTATCTGATTCTCCTTACCCCTTTCGAAATACTGGGAAAAGAAACTCTTAAGGCTTAAGCAAATTCATGTTAGTTGTTTGTGACACTTATCTCAAAAGAGATAATACCTTTGGTAAATGATATACTTAGTACCTTTGATTAATGATAAACATAGAAATTTTTTTTCTAAACATAGTAAATTTTTTTACTACAGCTAAGTTGAGAAACTATTCATAGAGAAGTTTAAAAGATTTTTAAAAAATAATTTTCCAGTATGTTCTTTATTTCTTTTCCAAAATTTTTAAGTTATATCTACTACATGTCGAAATGTCAAAGCTTGAGTGAAAACTTTTGTTATTGGTTCCGATGTGTCATCTGCATGGTGTGAAGCATCCAGGGTTTAAAGCATGGTTTTTGGTTTTCAGTTTAGTTATTTGATAATGTGTGAATTCACTGGAATTTTAGAGATATTTTAATTATTACAATGGAATTTCTCATATTTTATCTTATATTGTAAACATGAATCATTGTCAGAGAGAAATGAATTATCTAATGCCAAAGAAAGACACATCTTAGAGTGTCAGGTTAATAATGGGCATCTGTATGAAGATGTGGAGATCTTTCATTCTTCAAGAAGAAAGCAAATAAGTTTTTTTATATATCGAAGGATCAAACAAGACATTTTTTATAGTATGAAAAACAGAGGAAATCCTAAAGCCATGACTTTTTTTTTTTAAATCCTTTCTTGTTCTTAAAAATTAGTGGCGTTATGTAACCATTTAAGTATTTAGCTGAAGCCTGATATTAAGTGAGTCAGATTCCTAGCTTCTTAATGATGCGTCTTTACAGTGAAATTCAAGCAGTTGCCAGATTCTTAAGCCATGAGTTCATTCTCCACCCCCCTCCCCAAATTTGCATGCAGTAGAAACTGAGAATCTGTGCCAAAAGAGGTGTTAGCACTGAAATTCTTATATGCTAAATGTAACTTTTGATTTTAGGCTGTTTCACAGTGAAATTGTATTTTAATTTAAGAAAAATGACCAATGTCAGGCTGAAGTTTCTTTATTGAAAAGTAACATACAAGCTCTGAAATCTGCCGTCATTGGCTCCTCTTAACTTCCCATCACATCCCACCAGAATAACAGTTGTTTTTTTAGAGTTTTCCCCAAATCAACGAAGAAAAGCACCTACCTTTGCCTAACGTAGTAACACAGTAATGTACTAACTCTATCAGCCCTACTCTCGTGTAAGCCAAGTATTTTCTTGCCTCAGCATTGATTTGGAGGGAGAAGATTATATAAGCCTTTTCTTGTACACATAACTCCAAGCAGTCCTTCAGGAATTGTGAAATTGAGCACCTTACGAATTTTTCCTAAGGGATCATGGAGAAGTCAGGTTGGAAATATGAAGAATGTAGTTAATGCCTACCTCCCACCCCCATGGAGACACACACACACACACACACACACACACACACACACGAATTGTAAACGAAATAGTGCCCTGGTGGGGGATATGCAGTGCCTGACTCCTTTGGATTTCATTCCAATAGACACTTTATCCCTTTTTTCCTGAATTAAGGTGATAAATCTTCGTTTTTGGTTCAGTTCACTTTAAAATATCTCACAGATTTGAACCATCATTAACTGGAATATATGAAATATATAAAATTCTTGAAAATTGTTTAAAGATGTCTTTCCTTAACTTACTCTTCTGGCTGGGTGCAGTGGCTCACGCCTGTAATCCCAACACTTTGGGAGACCACGGTGGGAGGATGACTTGAGCCCAAGAGTTGGAGACCAGCCTGAGCAACATAGGGAGACTTTGTCTCTACAAAAAAAAAAAATTGAAAAATTAACCGGGGGTGGTGGACCATGCCTGTGGTTCCAGCTACTTGAGAAACTGAAGTAGGAGGATCACTTGAGCCCAGGAGGTTGAGACTGCAGTGAGCCATGTTCATACCACTGCATTCCATTCTGGGTGACAGAGGGAGACCCTGTCTCAAAAAAAGAAAAGAAAAGAAACACACTCTTCTTGTGTTGACAGGAGATTTTTTTCTACCTCTATTGCTTTTCTTTTTTTATGTTCCAGTTTTCCATAGTTGGTAGAATACATTTGAATAAGCCCTATTTAGTCATATATGAAGGTATGTATATATCTAGTTTACACAAAGCTATCTAGTTTATAAGCACCAGAGAATCACAGATGTCAGATGCTGGCCTTCAAGTGAAGAGGACACATTAAAAATACCAAAGTTTATATCTGATTTATTTGGTGTGTTTTGTTATTGATGTCTTGGTTACTATTTTTTTTTATTGATATTAATCTGAGTTCTGTGAATTACAGTCTAAAGGAAGGATTCTATCTCAGGAGGTTTGCTAATCCTGTTGGTAAAATTGAAATCATTAAAGAGCAGAATTTATTTACAAAGCTACATTAATTCAAATGGCAAGTATCTAGCCAAGTTCATATTTCACTTGAACTTTTATTAGGTTTCTGTGTTTGGAGGAAACACTAGGTGTTTCTCAAGTTCCTTAAGATATTTATAAGCAAAAGTGTAGACATTTAAGCAAACTTTAAAATATAAATGAATTCCTATTTTACTTTCCTGTGGTGGGCTTCATGTATGAACTACTTTAAGTAGGGCTTACCTCAAAAGGAAGAGAAACCTTGAGGCCTGTTATCTAGTTACCCCATCTGTTTATGGATTTCAAGAATCACTGTCTCACCACAGTATGGATCAAAGTATTCCCTCCCTCATTATCATTGTCATCTTGATCATCATTGTACTTGTATGCGTTAACTAGTAAGCACTCAATAAGCAGGTGAAGTTTTACAAAGTTTTGCCCCCAAAACGAAACATCAGTTGGTTGATTATAATTTTAAAAATTAAGAGTCTATTTATTTGCCCACTGGATATTTTAGTGTGGATGTTGTCACAGATTTGACATAGCTAAAATACAACTCTTAACTGTTCCCCCCAGCCACCACCACCACCACCAAATATTAACCCAAACCAACCAACCAACCAACCAGCCATGCAGTCAACAAACTATTAGGGTCCCTAGTTTTCCTCATCTCAAATCATTGAGGTTGCCATCTATGCACGTATTGAAACCCCAAACCTATCTTTGGTTCCTCAGGTTGCTCAAACCTCTGTATCCTTCAGCAAGTCTTATTTCTTCTACCTGCCTCACCATGAATTGACGTTCTTCCCTCCATCTCCATTATTACCACCCTGGTCCAAGCTACCATCGTCTCACTTACACGGTTCCGGGTGTTGTACTGTTCCAAATACCTAATAGTACTTGTACTATTCCTAGTGTTTCCCTTATTTCTCATCTGCCCTTCTTCTGCATGCTATTCTTCACATTTATAAAATATAAATCAGATTTATAAAATATAAATCAAACAATGTCATTTCTGTGCTTTTAAAACTCCTCAGTAGCTTTCTATTGCACTTGGAGTAGAATCTGCGCTCCCTGGAGAACAATGCATGAACTAGCCCCACTTGTTCTTCTTTCCTGTCATTGGACTTTTCTCCATCTTACCCACTCTTGCTTCCGTTGCCTTGATCCTCCCTTTGTACATTTAACAGACCAAGCCATGGAGCCTTTTGAGGCTCCATGTTTTATTTTGCCCAGAATTTTACCTGTGATGCTTGCCTGGCTGGATCCATGACTCTCAGATGTCAGCTATAGGAGGTTTTCCTGGCAGGCCAGTTCAAAGTAGCCCCTCGGGCATTTCTGTTACACCATATTATTCTAATTCTCTGCCAAGCATTGATTACTGTATTTTGGGTTTTTGTTTGTTGTTGTTGTTCATGTTATTACTGCTTGATTATTATGTCTTTCCCCACTGGAATGCAAGCTTCATGAAAGTATGTACCTCATCTGTTCAGTTCATCACTGTCTGTAATGTCTGGGATGTGTTTAACATAAAAAAACCATTTGATAAATAATTATGGAATGTGTAAGAGAAAAATTAATAAGTACAAAAACGTAGGTATAGGCAACATGTTAGTAAGCTTAGAATTAGTAGATAATTGTTTCATCTTGGGAGGATTTTTTTTCTCTTGTGAGTAGATTAAACTTAGATAAAATTGAATTTGGGTAAAAAGACTGGAGGCAATAAGTAGCTAGTAAACATCAATCACTGAATATCCACATTAGCAATCTTAATGATAAGTTAGGATTAACACTGTTAACTATCACTATTGTTATGTCATGTGATTCTTTAATATTGAACATTTTAATAAAATATGGAAATAAATATTGTTTAAGCAGCAAAAAAATTTTGATAAAAGCTTCTTAGGAATTTAGGTGATATCGAATTTTAGAAATACTGACATTCTATTTAGGAAGAATATTACTATGGATTATTTTGAAGATCAAACTTTGAAGGCCTTCGGTATAATTCAGTGCCAAAAACCAAGTAAAGCTACTTGGATGTTTCCTTAAGTGATAGGACTTGACTATAAAGCATTATGAAAGTTACATGGTTCTCTAAGAACAATCATATTTAATGTATCATGGAATTGAAGTAAAAATATGTAAATTTTTGTTTACATGCATAATAAATTGTTAATAAAGAATTCCAAGTTACTTTTCCCTCTTAGGATTTATGGGGGTTTGTGGAATACTTGTCTTTAAAATTAATGATACAGTTTACATTGTAGAAGATTTGGAAACTATTTAAATTAATATTTTTCTATGATATAAAAGCAAAATCTAAATTCTGCTTTTAGCAGTGACGTAGCTAATTCACCTCTCTTGATATCAGTTCCTACAGCTGTGAAATGAGAAGATTATACTAAATGAATCCTCAGGCTCTTCCAGGTCTATCATTGTGCTTTATACAAAAACTTGTATTTGCATAATGCTTTATATTACCAGAATTCTTTCACATCTGTTTTCCATTTGTTCTCACAACTATCTTGTTAGGTAGGCAGTACAGACCTTGTTATGTCTGTTCCACACTTGTGAGTAAACTGAACTAAGAATTAAAATTATTTTCTTGAGTTACACAGTCATCTTGGAACTAGCCATGTATTTGCTGTATAATTTCATATCATAATCTTTGACCTCCTGATGCTAATTCCTGGTGATGTTAAGTACTTAGTCAAAGTAAGTATCCATATTTCATAAATTACCACTGCAGTAACTTGAGAATTTTCAAAATCTGACTTTGGAAATTTGGTTATCCACCCACATAATTTGTAGGAAGCCAGTACTAAAGTATTGTAGCGATTTGTGAGATATACCTAATCACTTTTATGGTGCTTCAAGCCTATCAAATTTTTACTTTTTTAAAAAGTTGAATAGCTGAATATAGAGGCTCCTCTAAAGTACCTCCAGGTTAGGTTTTGAAAGGCCATTTTTAAGTTTGTTGTCCAGATGGTATACCTCACTCCATTCTAACTTGACTTCCTACTTCCATTCTAATCCCTTACAAGCCATTTTCCCTACCCCGTGCCAGAATTATCTTATAAAACATAACTGGGTCTTGTTAACTTCCTGTTTAAAAAAACCCAGTGACTTCTCATTGCACTTAGAGAGCCTACTTTTTGGTAGGCTTAGTCCCTACTGCCCTGACCCTATTTGTACCACTCAGCCTTTCTCACTCCTTACCTTCCAGTGCATGAACTCTTCTCAGAACCGTCAGATTCTGAGTGCATGTTTTCTCCCTCAACATTCTCACTCTTTACTCCAGTCACCTTGAAATTGGTTCTCGACCGTTCCTAGGTTTATCCCACCTAAAGTCTTTACCCTGGATACTCCTGCCATCTGTAAAGCTTTCCTTCCACATCTTTGGCTGGATCCTTTGTATTTATTCACCTCTCATTTCAGATGTTATTTTCTCAGAGTGGCCTTCTCAGATCACCCAGTCTTAAATAGTAGAGTCTCCATTCCCAACCATCACCATCTATTACACGCTCTTCTTTTGGTATTGTCTGTACAGTACTTACTGATAGCTGAAATCGTTTTAAAATTTTTTTATTGTTACATATTCCTCCTTTCCCCTTCCCCCCCTCAAACCCTTCCTCTCTGATTTAAGAGTGTAAATTCCAGGGAGCAGGGATTTTGCTAATCCTAGTCATTGCCAAATCACTAGTTCCTGTAACAGTGACTGGCTTGTTACAGGATGTCAGTAAATACTTGTTGGATAATTAAGTAGATGAATGAATCTTATTGTTCTGAGTAAGTTTATATACTCTTCATCTGGCAGGCTTCTTGTTGAGATCTATGATAGGAAGTTAAAAATTTGTTGAGTTCAGAAGTTTTGTCCTTAATTTTTTTGGTGCTGGCTTCCAGGAAAGCTAAACTAAATTTATTGCATAACTACAGTTGCTGGTCATTGTGTTTTAGTTTTATTCTGGTGATCTTGCCTATAATTGCTGATGGAAGGGGTTGACTATAGAGCTGGTAAGGAAAAGAACATTGGGATCAGACCATCCATGTTCAATTTCTCTCAGCCTCAATATCTTCTACTTTAAACTGGAGTTAACAATTCAATGATTTGCTTGTTTAATACTTACTATACCTTAGGCACTATGTGAGAAGCTAGGAAAGCGTGATGAAAAAGACAGATACACCTAGAGAGGGCATTGAATTATTAAATCAGCAGCTACTGTAAAGGGATTTAAGTTCTGTGACAGGCAGCATTCTGGGTATCACAGGAACATCTCACAAGAATTTCTAACTTCAGGAGGAGGGTTCAGAGAATTAGCCAGGCCAGGGGTGAGAGTATTCTTCCCGGAAGAGGGAACAGTGAAGACCCAGGAGGAGATACAGAGTATCTCTCTGTATTTAAAGTAACCAGAAATAGATTTATATATTTAGTACAGAGACTGAGGGGAAGAGAAGTAAGTGTGAGAAGATCAAAAGGAGAAGACAGTAGGGTGCAGTGGTTAGGAATATAACTTTTTCCAAAGGGAAAGAGAAGCCACTAAAACATTTTAGGCAGGAGAGTGACAAGATCAGGTGTGTATTTTCCTATCGTGTTTTAAAAGTTTACCTCTGGCTGCAACATGAAGAAGAGGGTTACAAGAAGCAAGATGGGACAGTGGTAGTACAGTAGCACCACAGTGAAGTGGGTTCATATTTGTAAATCCCCTCTCAGAGTGCTGTCACACATAGTGGGAGCTTGGTTAATTTTATAAGTTCTGAGTGTTCCTAAGGTGAATTGAGGCTATGTAACTTCAAGGTTATGGAAGTTATACTGTTTGCATCGACGTTTTCAGAGTATTCATGCTTTTGTGTATGTGCATGCATGTGCACTGACACCATAGATTATATTTAACCAGTCATCAGCTTCTCTAAGTGGATTTTAATGAATGCTACTCTGTTTCCCTGATTTCAACCTAGGATGATACATCAATATGCATACGCATACACACTTAACAGAAAAATTTAGAGAAAGTAGTTGAAGTTGAGGAAAGTAAACAAAACTTAATACAGCAATAGAATATTAAAAGTTTGTATTAATTTGGGAAGAATGTACTTTCTAAGAGAGTTACTCAATTGGTGATGTAAATCAGTCATGGCAGGTGACTGAGAAAGTCATAAAAATGCTGGAGCATTGGCAGAAGTGAGGGGATCTCTTTATGAGGTAATGTGTGCTTGATGATATCATAGTCATTCAGACTATTCATTTAATGGCATGTGTCTAAGGTTTACAAAAAAAGGAAAGATGAAGGAAAAGAGAAAAATCTGTTAGACTTCTTGCAGTTTATGAGTATATATTCCTACTGGCCCTAGGCAGTGAGTAACACACCACTAATGTTCAGTCAGTTCTTGCATAGTGCCCTCCCGACAGCCAAAGCAGTGAGATTACCTGGCATGCCAGGGTTGACACATCAAGCCTTTGAAAATAAATGTGAAATTAAATGTCTTATCATTGAAGTCCTTGGAAATAAATCCTAACGTGGATATCTTTAAAAAGGAAAAATTGATACAGTAGGCACATAACGTGAATACCTAGTGTGTTTGTTAGCACCTGTGGTGGTGGTTGCATGAAATCTAGAAGCGAATCTTTAGAGGTAGGATCTGAATTGTCATCTAAAATAGTTTTCTGTGTGTGTGTGAATATATACATCTGTGTGTATGAGGAATGGGTGGAGATTATTAATTATTTTTATTATTTTTCAAGACAAGGTCTCACTCTGCCACCCAGGGCTTGAGTGCTGTGGTGCAGTCACAGTTCACTCAACTTCCTAGGCTCGAGCGATCCTCCCACCTCAGCCTCCTTAGTAGCTGGGACTGCAGACGTGTGTCATTACACCCGGCTAATTTTTGTATTTCTTGTAGAGACAGGGTTTTGCCATGTTGCCCAGGCTGGTCTGAAACCCCTGGACTCAAGCTGTCCTCCCGCCTAAACCTCCCAAAGTGCTGGGATTATAGGCATGAGCCACCATGCCTGATTTGCTTATTACATTTACTTACTATACTTTAGGCACTATTTGAGAAGCCACACAGTATATAAAGTTTTTCAGTTGACAAAGTTATATAACCAGTGTATCCATAAATGATAACTTAGAATAGATGGAACTTCACAGTTTTGAGTCACTATCCATTGTTTACATATCAAGACAAGCTTTAGTGCTGTTTTTTGATGTCCTCTTGATATAAGTTGTAATGAATATCTTTTTATGTTAAAGTTATGTGGAATTACTGTAAATGTTTTCTTTTTCTTTTTCTTTTTTTTTTTTTGAGACGGTGTCTCGCTCTGTTGCCCAGGCTGGAGTGCAGTGGCCGGATCTCGGCTCACTGCAAGCTCCGCCTCCTGGGTTTACGCCATTCTCCTGCCTCAGCCTCCCGAGTAGCTGGGACTACAGGCGCCCGCCACCTCACCTGGCTAGTTTTTTGTATTTTTTAGTAGAGACAGGGTTTCACCGTGTTAACCAGGGTGGTCTCGATCTCCTGACCTCATGATCCGCCCATCTCGGCCTCCCAAAGTGCTGGGATTACAGGCTTGAGCCACCGCGCCCAGCCAATGTTTTCTTTTTCTTATCTCAAAAGTAATTCATATTTATATTTAAAACTTTAGAAAATGTAGATAAGCAGAAACAAATTTTAATTGTCTATAATCCTACTATGCAATTATAGCTATTGTTAACATTTTCTTTATGCCCTTCCATAGTCTTTATTTTGTGTATGTGTGTAGAATTGGTTCATGTTAAAATGAGGAAAATCTTTTGTGCAACATTACCACCGTTGCTGATATTTAAAATGTGTTGAATTATTGACTCGTACATTGTGAGCTCCCAAAACCCTTCAGTGGCTTCCCACCTCATTCAGGGTAAAATCCAAACTCTTTACCATAGCTCCCCACATAATTTCACTCTTGAATATCTCTCTGCCCCAGTCCCTCTCCTTGTCAGAGCTTGTGCTGACCTCGCTATTCCTAAAACATGCTAATGCCACCCCCAGCTTGGGCTTTTGATCTTAGTGTCCTTGTTCCTGAAATGCCTGCTACTCACATGTGCTTCTGCAGGGGTCAAGCCTTCATTCCATTCATATCTTGTACTCAGATGTTACCTGAGCAGGGAGACCTTTCACCCCCTATATCCTGGATCCTACTTAATTAATTCTCTAATCACTACTATGTGATGTTCTTATTTTTTTGATGGCCTTCCCCCAACTTCCTACTCACTCCCCAACACAGACACAGAAATGCTAGGATATAAAGTCTATGGAATCAGAGTTTTGAGTACATCCACTCTTATTCCTAATGAAATCAAGTTTACTTCCATTTTTTTGAAAGACTACAGCATAAATTTCAAAAGAAGTATTTATTCTCAAGTGGTCAGCCTATTCAGTAAATTTTTTGAGTCATCAAAATCAAACAGTCAAGTAGGTGGCTTCTAGACCTAATTTTTCACATAACCTATGAAGCAGCACTTTTAAAAACAAGTAGTTTTTCGGAAGCCTTATAGTTTCATCATAGAATATTTGTGTATTGAAATTTGGGTAGATATTAGTGCTCTCCAAATTAGAGGGCACTGAACAACTCCATATATTTCATACTGTCTTTGGTTCATAAGATAATCTAATACTTTGTTGATTTTGTTCTTAAGTTACATAAACAGCACAAGAATTTTTCATAATATATTTAATGATTATATTCCTTTGACTTAGTGATATGCTAGATTTATCTCAACTTTACACAAAGACAAATATGAAGTATACTTAGCAATGTATTATATATTAATATATGAAAATGTTATATACAAAGTTTGTGTGCTTATATACTTTGTATGCATGTCTGTATATTTAATGAAGATGATATAATTAAAATTATTCCTTTGGGAAATAAGTGAGAGCATTAAAAAAGAGAAAACAATTTTCTCGTCTTAATATAACATCTTAGGTCATCCCTTGCTATCTAGTCACCGTTTATCACATCGGTTTCTTTTCGTCTTTGCTGGATGCAGTACTTATCACAACTTGACAGTTTCTTGTTTGTTATTTAATTATTTGTCCCCACCCACTAGTTGTAAGATGCATGACAGCATGGGCTTTATTTTACTCATTGCTATATTTAGCAAACTCGGAATAGTGTCTGGCCTACTGGTTTTCAATAAATGTTGTTTGACTAGTTAATTGAAAAGTAAATGAACTGTCGTGTTTATTTTATCCAAACTGCACACAATCCCGTGAAATAAGTCACATGTTATCAGAGTCCTGCCTACTTCTTCATAAGGCATTTAGACTTTCACTGTGGAACATTTTTCAGTCATAGGTCGCAAAAATGATCCTAGTATTTGTTTAGGGTGATGATAGCTATTGTACCAAACAAAACAAAATATAATGGTTCAAACACAATAGATTTGTTTTAAAGTCTCTTTTTCATAAATCTGATGTTGTTCTTGATCAATGGACAAATTCCTTCTAGATAGTAGTTCAGGGGTGCAGGCCCTCTCCATTTTTTGGCTCAGTTGTCTTTAACCTTCAATGCAAAGCTTGCGTTTTCTTCCAGTGGAGACTCTCTTTAATGGAAAGGGTAAGATCATGGAGAGTCTCATGTGGAAGGTTGTTATGAGTAAGATATAGAAGTGGCATAATCACTTGTAATTGTTTGTACTCTAGTGGTTTGAACTCATTTATATTGGCACTTACGTAACTGGAAGGGAGGTTGGGAAATGTAATCTAGCAATGTACTCAGCAAGAGGGCACTGGTGAATAGCTAGCCAGTCTCAGCCATGCTACTGTATGTAGATCTAAGTTCATTTGCATTTAGGTGTAAGATAGCTTTATAAGTTTTGAAGAGTTAAAAATTAATTATGGATTAATGTTTTTAATTCTGTGTAAGGCCTCCTTCCCAAACCCAACCTTTTTTTTCACAAATAAGGCAGCTTAGAATCCTCCATGGATCCCATAGGAATCTTTTTTCTTTGATTTTAAACACTCATTTCCCAAACTCCATACCCCATTGAGCATTTCTTCAGCTGGGATAACTAAGTGCAGTCTCTTTGGAGCTCATCAAAGTTGTTGTCTAATTGGTTGTAGAAACCATCTTCTGATAGTACCAGCAGCTACCTCCCTCTCCAGGGATTGCTGCTTCCATAGCACCAGTCCCACTAGGTTCTGGAAAACAAGAGACCGAGAACTCAAGTTTTAGTAATTGTAGAATATTACCAGTATTTCTATATTAATTAGTGTTACAGTCTAGATGGTATGATTGCATGATTTGCTTATAGTTGATAAACGTAGATTTTGGAGCCTGTTACTGAGGGTTTTGGACGAGCCACTTAAGCTCTGTGAACTTCCGTTTCTTATCTCCTTCCTTCCTTCCATCCGTCCGTCCTTCCATCCTTTCGTCTCACTCTGTCACCCAGGCTGGAGTGCATTGGCATGGTCTTGGCCCACTACAAACTCTGCCTCCCGGGTTCAAGCTATTCTCATGCCTCAGCCTCCCAAGTAGCTGGGAGGTGCATGCCACCATGCCCGGCTAATTTTTGTATTTTTAGTAGAGGCGGGGTTTCACCATGTTCGTCAGACTGGTCTGAAACACCTGACCTCAGGTGATCCAGCTGCCTCGCCGTCCCAAAGTGCTGGGATTACAGGCGTGAGCCATCGCACCCGGCCTGAGCTTTCATTTCTTCGGCAATGAAGTGCAACATCTGGGTTCTTCATAGGTATTAGAACAAAGAGACAATGTATGAAACATTCATTGCATTGCCTGTTACACAATACATGCCCCCTCGCCCCAAAGCAATCTAACATTAAGAGAAAATATACAGAGGACTTTGGAATTTAAAACAGATGAAATACTACCCAGAACATGACTTTTAAATCACCCAACTCAGTGCCAACAGTTGCTGTGTTTTTCATTGAAAGTTCTTGGACTGGTAATCTAGAGAATTTTTTGGAATCTCCCAGAGGGATTCGTGCTTTTCAAATGAGTCGTCGTTGATGGTTGAAAATGAATTGAAAAGGAAAAGGAATTATATGCAGAGTGCATGCCTGTGTACGTGCATTTGTGTGCGTGTGTGTGTACGTATGTGTATTTGAAGTGAGAATAGTGTGGCTGTCACTTGAAATCCATCATAAAACTGTTTATTAACAGGCAACAGGACATTTCATTTGGCCATATATACATTAATCAACTACCTTCGTGTTTCTATGGAAACTTGTATAAACAGTTGGATTGTACTGTTTGAGGTCTCAAATAAACATTTCCATTTTGAAAAAAAGACAGTTATCTTTTCAATGACACTTTCAATGGTTCTAATAATAATTCTGCTATTATTCTTGATGCCATATATCTCAGATATCTTTCTTAAAGTGATAGAATTCATTGACTAGCTAGCATAAGTGAGAGAGAGAGAGCACGCGCAAGAGAGCGTGTGCACACACATAGTATTTTTTCTGACCTTCAAATGTTGGGGAAATTATATATAAGACAAGGTTTTGTTTCCATCAAAATCAACTATCAGAAAATAAGTCACCTTAATCTTCTATATAATGAAGTTCTCTCTCAATTTATTGTTTTTAAACAAGAATGTACTTTTTCCATAAGGAAAATAAATCAGAAATGACCTCAAGCGATCTTAGCTTGGAATGTTTGTAAGAGTCACATGATGGCATTGGTATAAGGGAGTTAAAGAAGTTTTACGTAGATTTAATAATGAGTCCTGAAAATATGATCTCAAAATTGCAGTTGCTGGATATTACCATAAACATTGTAAAGATCAATTTATAAAGCAAAAAGTAAATGATTGTCGTTGTAAAGAACTTGCAAGAAAAATGAAAAATCAGCTTCACTAATGTTGTACAGCACTATGTCATGTATAGACACATCACTACCTTAAACAAATTAGAAGGAATGTAAACTCAATTGGATGACTCAAAAAGTGAGTCAGCTTTGCAAATGTCAAAGTCATTGATGTTAGAGATGCAGATGTAAAGTTTCGTGAGAGCGAGAAATTATTTACAATTAATATTTTATTTTCCATGTGATTTTGAAATTTGTATTACACTAGTAAGTTGACATAAATAGCCATTTGATTGTTTCATTGATATCCATGAGAATTTTCAGGTCAGTTATTAAATTAATAAATATATTTAAGTTTAATGCTTAAGTGTGTGCTCCCTAGCCATTTGTCTGGGGCTGCCATCTGTTTCCATCACCTTTTTGCTGTGTGATCTTGATGCAAGTCACTTTTCTGCATCTGAGGTTTCCTCCTACATAAAATAGTCCTACTAATACCTACTTTGTAAGAGTGTTGTTAAAAATTAAGTGAGCTAATATATGCAAGTACTTAGAGTAGGGCCTGGCACATAGTAACTGGTGTACAGGTAATCTAATTTTGTTATCTTTGGAAAAATGGGGCAAAGCTTCACATTTTGAAATACATGATACTTAGATCATGCAGTTTCTCATCACCCGGAAGTATTCCTCTCTGCCATTTTGAAGTGAAGTTCATACAGGTTTCCTTTCTACTCAGTGCTTTCTTTCAACATTCAATGGAAAAACCCTTCTAAAAGTATTTGCTTTGAAACATTAGTCACCTTGTGACAGACAGTCTCTTTTCAACCAGTTCACTAATTCTGATTATTTATTTTCCTCATCGGGGTCCCAAGTGTGTTTAAAGTGTCCCCATTTCATACATGTAAGAATTAATTCCTTTCTGCCTTGGGAGAGGGCTAGAGTACCATATTTCAGTAGCTGATTCCACCACATAAAGATATATATTTGGACAGCAAGCCATGTGAAATATTCATTGTATAAGCCACATCTTATCAAGCCTTCTCTGTTACAACTCTCTCTAAAACATTATCATAATATAGGAAAGTAGCAAGGAACATTTGAAATACATCCCCTCCCCCACCCCCAAAAAAACACACAACACAGTGGTGTTTCTGTTCAGACTGTCCTCTGAGAGGTGGTGTGCTCCGTATGGCAGGAGCAAAGTTTTATGGTTTTACCATACTTAGTTTGTAGCATATGTCTGTGCCAAATACGTACTATTTTCGAGGCTTTTGCAGTCAAATATAATAAGGCAATACACATAAAAGCACAAAACTACCCAAGTTGTTATCACTTTGAGAGAATTCTAAACTACAGAAACTTGAATATTTATAAAAGAGAGTAATTGAGCTATAAGCATATCATGACAATGAGGTTATTTAGTTTGCAAAATTTATTATGGTATTCCAAGCAGTGAGTTCCTCTCCATATAAATACATGATTTATTTAAAAGGTAATACGTAGACTTTTGGGGAAATACGTAGTAAGTGAACTACCGTAATGGTAGTTTTAGGTATGACCCTGTCAAAACAAGTCATTTGGTTGGCTTCTTTGTTTCCACGGAATTTGAAAAATATCTGGCCTAACGTGGTGAAGGATGTTGAATGGAAAAATGACAGAAGAAATGAGAAGGAACAGAGAGGCGTATGTAAGGTAGATTATTTGGACGACAGTGATTATTTCATTTGATCACTCTCTTATGTTACAGTCATTTCATAGAAGAAACTGAGGTACACAGAAGTTAACTGACTTGCCCAGGTTTGCTTGACTTAGGAGGTAGTTGAACAGAAGATAAATCCATATATGGCTAACATGAGGCTTCTGTCTTCTGAGCCTGGTAGGAAGCTGGAAGAATGTTAAGTTCTTACAAATTGTTAATTTTGGCAGTTTTCTCCAGTAGATAAAAGCAAATACATTTTTGCAGAACTATTCTTATAAAGCATAGTTATATCAACTCCTTAAAAACTCTACCTGTAGTTTAATCAGAAAAACATTAGGCCTTATCAGTTTATTAAGTTATTAACTCATGACAGATTTAGAAAACTTTTGTTTCCTGACATTATATACATTTATTAGCAAAATAAATTGTATATTTTACAAAAATCTTTCTCTTTGCTTTGTGGAATACTGATAGATGAAGCCTTCAAGGATGGGTGTTGTATCTAGGGTGTATATAAAGGGATTATGAGAGGAGTCAAAATTACTATGGTAAATAATATTTAAAAGTCCAAATGTTTACTTTTTCTGGTGTTCTTAAAGAGATAGGATTCAAAGAAATAAAAGTTGATCAGATTATAAACTGGTCTTTAAAATGAGCTACTAAAAAATTTCCTGCCTCATCAAGCTGCATGTAGAAACAAGTCAAAGAGTGTCAGAACTAGTAGTACCTGAAAAGATAGTAGCAGAAAGGGAAAAAAAAAAAGAAGACAATGTGGGTGTGTATGTGTGTGCCTGCCTAGAGAAAGAGAAACAATATGAATGGCTTTTAAAACAACTTGAGCTCCAGAGGGAGTGAAAGATAGTGTCTATAGCTGGGTGACTTTGGCCATAAAAGCCCTTTCTGGGAATAGCTCAATAATCCATTGGCATCTAGGCTTAGATTCCAGCTACAGGAACGTGAATTTGGAAAGGACCTGTGCCTTGCAGAATCTGGTCCGTGACGATCTATACTTAACACTTGTTTAGTCATTTCTGTGTGCCAGGCACTTCTCTAAGTCCTTCACACCCATTTATTTATTCAGTCCTCACAACACAGGCTTTCAATAAATGATGGATGAATGCTGAATGAAAATATAGTATGCTTTATTTTTTACAAATACCTCAGAGAAAAATAGAAAATATGTCTAGGAATATACTGACTCCACCTTGTAGAGATTAAAAGCATGAACATAAAGACTCAAAACTCTTAACAATGATATGGGGAGAGCAGTGTTCATTTGGGTAAATTCTGAGTGATGCATCTTAATATAAAGTTACTTTTAGTCACTAAGTGTGATATTTAATTTAAGTAGTTTTATTCAAGGTAAGATGCCCGGGAAGATTGACTAGATTCCAGTGGTCATCACCCCAAACGTTGTGCATTCTGTTGTAACTGTTACTTAAAGTGGTTCCAAGATTAGTTTGGAAAATTATCAGTTAAATACATTTCAGTCAATAGACAGTATTTTTTTGTTTTTAACTGTTGGATTTCTCAGCAGTCCTAAGATGATGATGATAGGTATCTTGGAGCATGAAACTCTCTTTTACATATAAAAAAAAAAAAGGAGAATAAGCCTCTGTTGATAATAAAATTCCACAAAATTCATCCCCAAAACTTGGGGATCTAGTACCACAGATGCTGGGCTATATCAGTAATTAATTCAGGATGGAAAGGAAGAAGAAGGGCAGCCACCCTTGTTTGTACTGCACTGTCACCAACTTTAGGTATTTTACCAATTTAACTTTTTTTTTTTTTTTACTTGTTATTACTTATTTACTTATGAGTATTTACTTATTGGTATCAGAGACTTCAAGGCATCCATACTCATTGTCTTTATGTTCAAGGTAGAGTTCATTTATTAGCTAGTGATTTTATAAATGCCAACCATTAGATTAATCAGTGATTATCAAATTCCTATTTATATATTATAGAGACTTAAATAATATGTAGAATTTATTTTTTCAAAGCTAATTATGGTAGCATCTGTTTGTCCTACATAATAAAACAACAAAAAATTATTAAACAAATGATACCAAGGTTTTATGAAACTGTGATTAATTTTAGATTTATGCTTATATAAAGTATTACTTCCTGTGTGCCGGGCGCTTCTCTAAGTCCTTCACACCCATTTATTTATTCAGTCCTCACAACACAGGCTTTCAATAAATGATGGATGAATGCTGAATGAAAATATAGTATCCTTTATTATAATACTTATATAAAGTATTATATAAAGTATTACTTTATGTACTTTAATACTAATATAAATACTTTATTACTTCATATATGCATAAACCTAAAATTAATATTATCTGATTTAAATATAATATATAATTAATATAATCTAAGTCTGATTTAAGAACCTGATTTAAATATTACCCTTGTTTCTTATGTATTTAGCAGTGTTTGTAGTTAAACTGTGATTCAACCATTTGCCTAAGAGTAGTTTATTAAAATTGTGATTCACAGGTGGTGTTTTTTAGGACTATAGGTTGCTTGTTCCAGGAACAAAAAAAATTAAGCAGTAATATATTTATATAATCAAATATTAAAATAAATATTTAAGTGATAAAAATGAAAAATATAGGTGAAAAGATTCCTTTGAATTGTGTTCTTAATGAATTGTTGGAAAATACATTGGTATTAAAATTACATAAAATGTGTTACTTTCTCATTTAATTAACTTAATTATTGATTTTATTCAGGTAATTACTGTATATTTCTAGCTTTATAAATTTTTTTTTTGAACAGAATTTGTTATAAATGGTGGCTGCAGTTGCAAGATAATTCACAACTTCAATTTAATCTGTAATTTAAATAGCATACTGATACATAGTAATTTAAATTGGCACTGGGTCAAGCTTAGAAAAAGTTTAGAGTCAGGGATGCTTGCTGTCATGTTGTGCCTTTCTTGTATATATTCCTCAGATCTCTGTTGCCCTGATGCCCTTGGGTTTAAATATGGGCATCTGCCCCTGTGTCTGCCTCCTGACTCTTAACCCCTACATGGTTTATTTGCCTCCTAGAAACTCCATTTTTCCTAGGCATGGGCTCAGGCCTCTATTCCATTAGAGTGTCATGGCAGAGCCAAATCAGTGCATTTCAGTTTCTTTCCTTATGGGAACACCTTTTGTAACATCTCCCATTCCATAACTTGACTGATGTGTATTGTCAATAAAATTTAATAATAATGCCAGATGTGGTGACTCATGCCTGTAATCCCAGCACTTTAGGAGGTTGCGCAGGTGGATCACTTGAGGCCAGCAGTTTGAGACCAGCTTGGCCAACATGGTGAAAGCCTGTCTCTGCTTAAACAAATAAAATAAATAAATAAATAAATAGCCGGGGTGGTGGGCACCTGTAATCCCAGCTTTTTGGGAGGCTGAGGAAGGAGAATCGCTTAAATCCAGGAGGTGGAAGTTGCAGTGAGCTGAGATTGTGCCACCACACCTCACCCTGGGCAACAGAGCAAGATTCTGTCTCCAAAAAAAAAAAAAAAAAAAAAAAAATTAATAATAGTATTGTGATCCTAATTGGTGGGAAAAGATTTTAAGGTTTTTTTGAACATGGCATCTATTCTTACATATCTCATATTAAAAGGTATTTAATTAATGCTAATTTATATATGCATTTACTTTAATGTATCATTATTTCATGCCATTCTGCAAAGAACACAGATAGTGGAGAGAAAGAGATAAAAACAATGTTTGCAGTGGCTCACACCTGTAATCCCAGCCCTCTGAGGAGGGAGGATTGCTTAAGGCCAGAAGTTTGAGACCAACCTGGGCAACATAGAGAGACCCTTTTTTATTACTTGCAAAAAATTTTAAAATTAGCTGGGCATGGTGGCATGTGCCTGTGGTTCCAACTACTCAGGAGGCTGAGGTGGAAGGATCACTTCAGCCCAGGAGTTTAAGGCTATAGTGAGCTATGATTGTGTCTCTACATTCCAGCCTGGACAGTTGAGGAAGTCTGTGTCTTTAAAATAAAAATAAAAATAAAAAACATTTATTTTCTATTGTTTGTAACACCTGTCACACAGTGAATTTGGAGGTAGTAGAGGTTTAGAGTTAGGAATGTCTTACTTATCTTGATATTCTCTGCCCCTAGCAGAGTGTATGACACGGCAGATATTCAATAAGTATTTATTAAATATAATTGAATTTTTAAAAGCAAAAATATTTCTCTTTTGACAGTCTTATGGTTCTGGGCCTAACATTTCCATGTAATTCTGATATTTGTGACTGTAAGTAGGCACAAATGAATAGATTGTGGTATCTAAAAGCTGGATAAATGTCTCTTCTGTTAGGTTTGGAGCTCTTACAGCTCCTAGTGCTCTCCATACAGTGAATTCTTAGTCAGGGAAGATGACCAGATGATGGATTCTAAAGAGAAGAGAATTCTGTGAGACCTGAATAAATAAAGTGTAAAAATTCATTAGATTGGCCGGGCGCGGTGGCTCAAGCCTGTAATCCCAGCACTTTGGGAGGCCGAGACGGACGGATCATGAGGTCAGGAGATCGAGACCATCCTGGTTAACACGGTGAAACCCCGTCTCTACTAAAAAATACAAAAAACTAGCCGGCCGAGGTGGCGGACGCCTGTAGTCCCAGCTACTCGGGAGGTGGAGGCAGGAGAATGGCGTGAACCCGGGAGGCGGAGCTTGCAGTGAGCTGAGATCCGGCCACTGCACTCCAGCCTGGGTGACAGCGCGAGACTCCATCTCAAAAAAAAAAAAAAAAAAAAAATTCATTAGATTGTTTTATCTTCATTTGACACATTAATTAAAAAAAAAAATACACTATGTGGCATGTCAACCTGAGTCATGTCTGCAAAAGATAATCAATAGAAATCAGTTTATTGTTCTCTCATTACATGTATTGATTGATGCCTTTTAACATCTCTAAGCCATAGAGTAATGTTTCCCCAGTTGCCTTCTGCAGTAAGTGACTGAATTAAATGGAAGAGTAGCTAAGACAATGAAGGGTCTCTATCCTGCCTATTATTTATTTTAATATCTGATCACCATCTATTTAGCTACATGTAAAATTATAGTCATTAATACATATCTGTAAACTTGTATCTTGGAATTGTTCCTGAAGAAGTCCTGCAAATATTTCACTATTCTACATTATGAATGAAACATATAAATTCTGAATTTAGAGGTATTTGCCTATCCCTTACAGATAAGTTGTTATTCTCCTAAATATTACATATTTTACAACATCTTCAATTACCAGTTTCTTTATAAACACTGTTAATAAGATAGGTTTGCGATTATTTCACTTCTCCAAGCTCCCTCAACAAATAGATTTTTCTCCATTTATTTGGCATCTAATTATATGCCCCTATGAAGTTCATGTTTAAATCTTCCCTTTGTATGCCTCGTATCCCATAAAGTTATTATTTCTAAACAGATTGTATGTAAATATTGTTCAATATAATTCACTTAAGGTAGAGGGGGTATAATCCATTCAGAAAGTAGGTCTGAATTAATATGGGATATAAATACATTTTGCCTACTTGGAGCTCTGAAGTATCAAAATCCATTGAGCATTGTCACAAATCCGAACTGTCTCCCTTGTGAGGCCTACTCTAAACTATGCCCTAACATTTTGGAGGGGGAGAGGGAATGAGCCTCAAAAGGTAGATGGGAGTATTACTAAGGTTAACATTTATTTAAGTTTTAACAGTTAGTCCTTATATTTATAACTATTCACCAGCTAAATAGGATCAATATGCAGGAAAAAGGGAGTGTTATCAGTATTTCATGATGCTAGTTAACATGTATTTTGAAATGCTGTTTAATAGCTCAGTAGTATAATATGTGATATTATAGATAAATAGAATGCCTTTTTTATTCAAAAGAATTGGTAATAACTGATAAGAGTGTAAGATTCTTCAGAACATTACATCTGTTTTCTTAGATTCTCACATGACTAGGGCATAATAAGAGAAAAGAGACTCAGTAAATATTTGTCAAATATGCCATTGTATGAGTGGGTTTTTTTAAATGCATTTTCTCTGGTATATAAGGGATGCAGAACACATAAAAGATGCTTAGTGAATGTGTTTATTTTAATAGAGACTGTTTTTATTTAAACATGAACATGTAGAAAGTTGATATTTATGTATATGAGTATAGATAGGTAAGTGTTGTCCATAACTTTTTCAAATCTAAGATCTTTGATGGCATTCTTCTCTCTTCTTTGTAGAGCCTAGTACAGTTGCTTGTATGGCAGTATACTTCATCAATTCTAAGATGCTCTCTTTTTTCTTAACCTTTAAACATCATTTGGGTATAAAAGAAGCTTAAATGTGTCTTCTTGTTTAAACTGCTTTTTGCCACAAAGTTACATTTGTGATGGCTAATAAATAGTAGTAGCCTAATTTGCTCATTGATGTGTGATTGGAAAATTTTAGCTAACTAAATTAAATACCCAAGTTTATCTTAATCACCAGACCCACCTATTTAAAGCATTGAATTAGTGTTATTTAAGGCTTACTGTGTGCTCATACACTTTAAAAATTATTATGTGATTTTTGGTAAATAAGACAATATTTAGTAATTTGTGAATGTGGAAAATGAATACCATTTTTACTTCAATGGGATAGAATAAAATATGATATTTTAATTTTAAAATGTCTTCTTGGAGTTCTTGATTCAGATTGTAATCCTAGTTTTTCCTGCTCCTTCCATAGCTTCCTGCAGATTTCACAAAACTGCATCTTACTGACAGTCTCCACCCACAGGTGACCCACGTTTCTTCTAGCCATTCAGGATGTAGTATCACTAGTGATTCTGGAAGCAGCAGTCTTTCTGATATCTACCAGGTAAGAGACTGTTTTCCTTGTCATTTGCTTCATTTTCATTTATTCCAAGACATTTTAAGGTTCTCAGCTGATAGAATCTATAAAGTAAATACGTGTGTGTATATTACATGTGCATGTATGTACAAAAAATATTAATGTTTATTTAACATATGTCATTTTTAGGGTGTAGAACTGTCTAATTGTACTGCCTCTGCTATTATGAGTTACCAAAGTGTTTATTTTTTTATTTGTATAAAATATATGGGGTAAAAGTGTAAAATTTTTGCTTGGATAGATTGCATAGTGGTGAAGTCAGGGCTTTTAGGTTATACATCACCCCAATAACTTACATGGTGCCCATTAAGTAATTTCTCATTATCCACCCCCTACTCTCTCATGCTCTGAGTCTCCACTGCTTATTCCATACTCTGCATCCATGTGTAAACATTATTTAGCTCCCACTTGTGACTGAAAATGTGGTATTTGTCTGTCTGTGTCTGACTTATTTCAAATAAGATAGTGGCCTCCACTTCCATCCATATTGCTGCAAAAGTCATGATTCATTTTTTTATGGCTGAATAGTATTTCATTGCGTATATGTACTGTACTTTATTCGGTCATCCATTGATGAACACTTTGGTTGATTCTGTATCTTTGCTATTGTTAATAGTGCTGCAAGACACATACAGGTACAGGTACCTTTTTGATATAATGATTTATTTTCCTTTGGGTAGATACTCAGTCATGAGATTGGTAGATTGAATGGTAGTTCTCTTTTTAGTTCTTGGAGAAATCTCCATACTGTTTTTCATCAGAGGTTGTACTAGTTTACATTCCCACCAGCTGCATGTTATTGTTCTCTTATCTCCACATCCTCATCATCTGTTACTATTTTTGTCTTTTTCATGACAGCCATTCTGACTGGTGAAAGATAGTATCTCATTGTGGTTTTCATTGGCGTTTCTCTGATGATTACTGGTATTAAGCATTTTTTCATATGTCTGTTGGCTATTTGTATGTCTTCTTTTAAAAATGTCTATTCATGTCCTTTCCCCACTTTTTAATGGGATTATTTTGTTGTTGTTGTTGTTGTTGTTGTTGTTGTTGTTGTTGTTGTTGTTATTCAGTTGTTTGAGGTTCTGGATATAAGTCCCCAGTAGGATGCATAGTTAGCAAATATTTCTCCCATTCTACAGATTATCTGTTCACTCTGTTGATTATTTCTTCTACTGTGCAGAAGCTTTTTAGTTTAATTAAGTCCCATTTGTCTGTTTTTGTTGTCTGTGCTTTTGAGGTCTTAGTCATGAATTATTTGCCTAGACCAGTGTCCAAAAGAATTTTCCCTAGATTGTCTTCTAGTATTTTTATAGCTTTTGGTCTTAAGTCTTCAATCCGTTTTGAGTCGATTTTTTTATATGCTGAAAGATAGGGGTCCAGTTTCATTATGCTGTGTATGGCAACCCAATTTTCCCAGCACCATTTATCAAAAAGGGTAGCTTTTCCCCAGTGTATGTTCTTGGCTTTGTCAAAGATCAGTTGGCTGTACATATGTGACTTTATTTCTGGATTCTTTATTTTGTTCCATCGATCTATGTACCTACTTTTATACCAGTATCATGCTGTTTTGGTTATTATAACCTTGTAGTGTAATTTGTTCTTTTTGCCCAAGATTGCTTTCACTATTCAGGCTCTTTTGTGGTTACATATGTACTTTAGGATTTTTTTTTTTTTTCTAATTCTGTGAAAAATGATGCTGGGATTTTGATAGGAATTACATTCAATCTGTATATTGCTTTAGGCAGTAAGGTCATTTTAGTGATATTAACTCTTTCAATCCATGAGCATGGGATGTTTTCTCATTGTGTCATCTACAATTTCTTTCATCAGTATTTTGTAGTTTTCCATGTAGAGCTTTCACCTCCTTGGTTGAATATATTCTAGGTTTTTTTTTTTTTTTGGTAGCTCTTGTAAATGAGATTGCTTTCTTGATTTTGTTCTCAGCTAGATTGTTATTGGTGTATAGAAATGCTACTGATTTGTACACATTAATTTTACATTCTGAAACTTCCCTGAATTCTTTTATCAAATCTAAAAATTTTTTGATGGAGTCTTGAGGGGTTTCTATATATAATGAGATCACTCCGTCAGTGAACAGGGATAATTTCACTTCCACTTTTCCATTTTGGATGCCTTTTATTTCTTTCTCTTGCCTAATTGCTCTGGCTAGGACTTAGAATACTATTTTGAATAGGAGTGGGAAAGTGGGCATCCTTGTTACAGTTCTTATAGGGAATGCTTTCAACTTTTCCCTGTTGAGTGAGATGTTGGCTGTAGGGTTGTCTAATATTACAAGTTTTTTCTTATTAAAGTCCATACTGAGTGTGACAAAAGGAAGGGCCTATTCAGAGTGGACCATTGAATTATCTTCCTTGTGTTTTTTAAAAATTACCTTTAGATTTAGTATCTGCTTAAAATAAATTTTTATGATACTGATGGATAGAAAATAAGCCAGAGCTGTGGGATTCCAAAAATGTTTTTAAAACAAAATAATTTTAATTCTTAAGAAATATTCTATTAGCTTTGAATATGCAAAGTTAGGAAAAGAGACTGAAATATACACAAAAAATCCTTATTTGGGCCTTCAAATACATTCTACTACTATTGGATTGTATATGGTTTCAAGCAAAATAACATTATTCTTACTTTACAAAGAATAACTCTTGGCTTATTAGGAACTGTGGCATGAAAAAGCCATAAAAGTAACTTTCTTTAGAGACAATATAGTTATGAAGGATCATTGCTGTATTTAGTCAGTGACGTTTTTATTTTTTTAATTATTGAAAGTTAGTCAACAATTAAGAATACCATCAATACAAGACATACTCGTTTAGGTCCTGAATTTAGTAGATCTTGGAAAATAATTTTATTTTAAAGAGACAGTATACTAGTTATATACTTTTCTCAGTTTACTTCCACATCACATACACACAAACACACCATTTATTCTGAAAGTTGATTTTTCTAAACATGTATCAAAGAGTTCCCGTGTGTAAAACAATCAACAGTATACATAAAAGCTGTACTTTAGCTTATATTAATTGAAATATTATGGCAGAGCCTTTGTCCTCTAAACTTTGAATTATTATTATACATATTGAAAATCTATAGTGAGAATACAGCTTGAGGTTACAACAGTTATCACTGTTCTCATCAGATAAATACAAGCTTGGATGAAACTCCTAAAAGGTAAATCTGTTAAGAGAATGAAGTAACTTGTTTGGCCAGGTGCAGTGGCTGATGCCTGTAATCCCAGCACTTTGGGAGGCCAAGACAGGCAGATCACTTGAGGCCAGGAATCTAAGACCAGCCTGGCCAACATGGTGAAACCCCATCTCTACGAAAATACAAAAATTAGCCAGATGTAGTGATGCATGCCTGTAGTCCCAGCTACTCAGGAGGCTGAGGCACGAGAATCTCTTGAGCCTCAGAAGTTGTCACAGCAGTGAGCCGAGATCTCCCCACTGCACTCCAGCCTGCGGGGCAGAGCGAGACTCCGTCTCAAAAAACAAAAAAGTAACTTGTTTGTATAATTGATTGAGGCATATTCTGAGGGGAATTCTAGTCATATGTGCTTTTACCTTGAATAGGCTGGATAAGTACATGAGGAAATGCAGATGGTACTTCTTCTGCCCCTGGTTATCGTCTGAATGTCTGTGAAACCAGAGTGTAGGTGAGAGTTCCTAATTACTCTAACTTAGTTGGAGCTTGCAGCCTGCTATCTGGCTTTATCTTTGGGTGTAGATGAAGAAGAGGATCCCTGTGCATATCATTATAGTTGATTGTCAAAGCTATTTGTTTCAAATTTGATGACAGGCATATAGCCTGTAAGTATGTATCCATCATAAGGAAAAATCCATAGATGTATCTAAGGATCTAGTTATTGGCTGTGCAAAACTTAACATTTAGTAGAGATTTTCAGTAGACCACTTCTATTATCTTTGAATCAGAACTTAAAATGAGAAGTCTGACATGCACCTGGTTCAACTTCCAAATTTACATTTGAATCCTCTGCTTCTCTCCTGTGAATCAAGCATCCAGTTTATTCTTGAACAATTCCAAGGGTGAGCAACTTTCTCCCGCAGCAGCCCATTTAATCTTCATACAGTTCTGATTTCAGAGGTCTCCTGTCACATTGAAGTGAGAATAAACGCTCACGAGATGGACACAGATTGAATTTGAATGCTGTACACCAGGGAGATATGGATAGAATAATGTTGCTGAGATGGTGGGAAGAGAGGAATTTGTGAGTGAATTCTTAGTCATTCATAATGACTAACCTTTAGAGAAGAAACACTCCTCTGTTTTAACAGGGACACATCCTGGGGAGTTTAGGAGTTGAGGGAGTTCCTGTCTTAGACTTCTGTTTTCTCTCGGAAGAGTTGAGTTCATTTGTTGAGAGTGAGAGGGTTGGCAGGTAGAGAGTTTTAAGGAGAGAGAAGTTTTGAAATAATAGTTGCAGAGAGTAGGAGAACAAATTGACCAGAGAAATGGAGACTGAATTGAGTTAGTGCCCTCAAATATAAAGTGATTTCTCTGCTCTGTTAAGTAATTTTCTCCACAGTAAGCACAAAGAAAGCAAGGATTTGACTTCACCCAGGACTGAAATTTGTTAAGTGACTGTAATACAAAGACAGGTGGAGCAACAAGGCAAGTGTTTTCTAACTGCAGATCACAGCTTTTGTATGCCTTCTGCCTGGAATGTTTTCCCCTAGCTTGATCCTTTTCAGCCTTTGTTTTCTTTTTTTTTTTTTTTTTTTTTGAGACAGAGTCTCGCTTAGTCGCCCAGGCTGGAGTGCAATGGCGCGATCTCGGCTCACTGCAAGCTCCGCCTCCCGGGTTCACGCCATTCTCCTGCCTCAGCCTCCAGAGTAGCTGGGACTACAGGCGCCCGCCGCCTCGCCCGGCTAATTTTTTTGCATTTTTAGTAGAGACGGGGTTTCACCGTGTTAGCCAGGATGGTCTCGATCTCCTGACCTCGTGATCCGCCCGCCTCGGCCTCCCAAAGTGCTGGGATTACAGGCGTGAGCCACCGCGCCCGGCCTTCAGCCTTTGTTTTCAAGTATCATCTCCTCAGAGTTGTTTCTTTATAACCCTCTGTAAAGGAAATCCTCCATTTTGATTCCTTTCCTGCCTAATCTTTTTGTTTGCTTCCTAGAACACTGAGTGAAACAATTATTACTTTTTATGTTGTCTCTCTGCCTAGTAGAATGGCACCTTCAAGAAGGCAGGGAACTTGTCTGTCTTGTCTCCATTTTTTTTGCTAGAGCCTAGTACAGTGCCAGGAAATTTTAGGCATTCAGTAAAGATGTGTTGAATGAATGTAATTGAAATAATAGACATGGGAGTATAAGCTGGATATGAAAGGAAGTTGAGACAGGAGGTGTGAACACTAGACACAGAAGGTAGTAGAGTCTTGAGCAAAGATCCTTCTTAAGTTGAAAAAAGGTTACCGGAAATAGTTATACAAAAATAGATAGATCAATAGAACAGAGAGTTCCAGCAAAATTGAACTCGTGTAAGGATGTAATATGTGATAGAGGAAACTTCATAAATCAATAAAGTGATGGATCATTCAATAAATGGTCTTTGGAGTTGGGGAATCATTTTGTATTCTCATTTTGTATCGTAATTAAAATAAATTCCTGATAAACTAAAGAGTTAGCAAACAGTGTTTTAGTAAAGGATCAAAACATTTTGTAATCAAAACATCAATTGATATGAAGATTTAAAATCAGAATATAACTAATTTATGCAAATTAGAAAATAGCTCACAATGTTGAAATGTTCAAAGGACAGTAGTAGGTAACTTACAGAAAAGAAAATGCAGATGTCTACACCTTAAGTATTTGAAACATAATAGTAATTGAGCATATAAGGACTTAAATATGAAATTATTCTGCCTATCAATTAGCACAGATTTTCTTACCTAAAGTAAACATTTATAGACATTTTTATATACTCCTTGTAGGATTGTAATTTTGGGGAAGCAACCTAACGATTTACATTAAGAGCTTTAAAAATCGTTCTTCTCTTTTAGGCATATAATATGCATTTAATAAGCAACACTTTTTTGGCAAGTGATTTTAAAGTGCTTACTGATAAAACATGCAGTATTTGATTTTTATTTTAGTTAAATGAATACTTCAGTAGAGCTTTATGGCATAAAAAATTTTTTGTTAATTTTCTTGATTTTTTAAAATAATGTAAAATAAATTGGTTTTAAGAACTGTTCACAATAGCAGAATAGATTTAGTCCCTTTTGATTTAAATAGTGGAGCTTTCAGCATTGATCTGAGCATATTATTTTTAAAAGAATATCACTATTTAAATATTAATGGACAACAAAATCTATGTTAGTCTGTACATGTATAGGAAATTAGACAGGAGTTATTTGGCTAAACCTTTCTCCTTGTTCCTGTAACAAATATATCCAGATAAACTTTTAAATATAAAGCATCTGTTTTAGTGTCTTTATTTAGAAAAAAAGGGCTTAAAGACACACATGAGTCTTAGTAGTGTTATTTGGAGGAAGCTAGAAAACAATAAGTGTTATGTTTAAATGCAAATATGTATTTAAACTTTGTATCTTTTATGACTTAGCAAAGTTGAAAACATTTTATTACTGTATTATGTTTCAACTATTTCTTATAAGACTATTGAGAATGTTGAGCAAAGTGCAGAGTACTTAGTATTTCTTGGTTGGTCACACCTGATTTTGAATCCTAGCCAGTTACTGGGTTTTGTTTTGCTTACATTGAATAACTTATTTAATTTCCTTGACATTTTCTCCTCTGTAAAATAGGGTTAATAATACTAACTTGCTGAATTGATATGAAGATTATTGTTTTAAAACATCAACTTCAGTGCTAGATACATATGATAGTCATTCAATATAGGATCACTATTTTTATAATTGTTGTATGAACCAGTTGGCCAGAATGTGTTGGTGCAGTTAGTCTAAGATACTGTTTTACAAGGAGAGTGCAGCATTTGACAGAATTTTTTGGGATTTTTTGGACAAATTCCACAAATATAAATTGTGTGCAAGGTTCATTGATGGTATGGGGAGAGGTAGAAGGTGTACGAGTACTAAGATGAAGACTGCATCCCCTTGAGGAAGGGACTTTTGATCTACCTTGACACTGGCTTTCTTTCTCCCATGTATGATCCAAAAGCAGTCCTGTGAATAGTAACAAGCTGTATCTACAGTTTACATCGATGATAAGATGGGCTTGTGGAGGTTAAGTGACTTTGCTAAAATCACATCATGAATAGTAGAGGTGAGATTTGGAGCCACGAAACTGAGTTTGTTCACACAGTTAATACTATATTCTAGGCACTCTTCTTAAGTTTAGTACTCCTCCTGGAGACCAGTTTGTGTTCCTCAGTCTCTAAACATCTTGTCCACAAGGCAAGAAATTATGAAATTAGTAGGTCCCTGAAAAGTTATCACATTCTTTTAAAAAGTATGATTTAGGGAATATGTAGTATTTTAAGGTAAAATGGATATTTATTCTAAATAATCTCTAAATTTTTGGTTTAGTAAATGTTATTTTATGAATAGTTTGTTTCTTAAAGCATGGAATGCACATAGAGATAGCAAGCAGCTGTGATCTTTTACATAAAGTGGAAGGTTCCATTTGGGAGAGAGAAATCCAGCTGACAGTTGAAAGTCTTTATGTTCTGCTTAAGACTTAAATATAAATAATTTAAATGATAGTTATTTCTTTGGGGTGGTATAAAATATATTTCATCTTTTCACATACATTAGATGTTTTAAAATTAAAGAAACCTTTAGTTATATAAATTATTATTGAAAATAAAGATTTTTAAAATTTCTGTCTTTGGTAGTGTCCTTCACTCTATGCTAATATTAAAGAATGTTTATATAGAGAACTGATAATATTTTTGAAAATATAAGGTGATGAGTAATAGTCTTCAATGTGAAGATGCAACTAAGGTGAAAATGTGATCATAGCAAGCATTAGCAAATTATATTTCTAGACTTCAGGGTCAGATGCTGGTAACAATGTTGACCTATTTTCTCTAACCAGAACCTTGGCATACTATATCACATCAAGTTCTACTTCAGTTTCCTTATTGAATCTAGCAATGATTCAGTTAACTTTGAGCTTAAATTACGAGATGTGTTTCTGAGTGTGTCACAGTTCTGTCTGTATGGGCTGCTGTGGCTTACTGCTCTCCTGCCTGCAGTATCTCTGCTTATTAATGACCAGGCCATTGAACTTTCATAAACATTAGCTTTTCTGTCTTCAATTATTTTCCCTTTAAGTTTTTTTTAAAAATAATATATGCATTTTAGTTCAGGAAATTGTACCTAAAGAACAGAAAATGTGATTAAAACTCATTGTTAACACATGCTGGTATTATTTCAAAATGTAGGATTAAATCTTATATTCTGTGATATGAACCAGGACTTCACAAAGCTGAAACTTTGTTGATAAGAAAATAGCACAGGCTGGGCGCGGTGGCTCATGCCTGTAATCCCAGCACTTTGGTAGGCTGAGGTGGGCTGATCACTTGAGGCCAGGAGTTCAAGACTGGCTGGGCCAACGTGATAAAATCCCATCTCTCCTAAAAGTACAAAAATTACAAAAATTAGCTGGGTGCAGTGGTACACATCTGTAGTCCCAGCTGAGGCATGAGAATCTCATGAACCCTGGAGGCAGAGGTTGCAGTGAGCAAAGATCATGCCATTGCACTCCAGCTTGGGCAACAGAGCAAGACTCTGTCTCAAAGAAAGAAAGAAAAAAGAAAGAGAGAGAGAGAGGGAGGGAGAGAGGGAGGGAGGGAGGGGAGAGGAGGAAGGGAGAAAGAGAAAATAGCACAATTTATTCTGTAAGTATTAAATTATAGGAAAAGGATAGATCCTTATATAAGCCACATTTGTATTCAGTGAATGTTAAAAAGAGGCAGATTAGATTGCGGTTAAGACTCTGAAGCCAGAATTCCTGGGTTCTAGTCTTGATTCCACAGTTTATCAGCAGCACGACCTTGGAGAAATTATTTCTCTTCACCTAAGTGTTGGAATAATAAAAGTTAATAATGGCCCTTACTTTATAGGGTTGTTTCAAGGATTAAATGACTTAATAAATACATAGCAATTAGAGCACTACCTGATACATTGTTAAGTATTTAGTGTGGCTGGGCGCGGTGGCTCAAGCCTGTAATCCCAGCACTTTGGGAGGCCGAGACGGGCGGATCACGAGGTCAGGAGATCGAGACCATCCTGGCTAACACAGTGAAACCCCGTCTCTACTAAAAAATACAAAAAACTAGCCAGGTGAAGTGGCGGGTGCCTGTATTCCCATCTACTCGGGAGGCTGAGGCAGGAGAATGGCGTGAACCCGAGAGGAGGAGCTTGCAGTGAGCTGAGATCTGGTCACTGCACTCCAGCCTGGGCGACAGAGCAAGACTCCGTCTCAAAAAAAAAAAAAAGTATTTAGTGTTAGCTATAATAAGATGTTTTCAAGATTTTAATATTTCATTTGGAAAAACACGTTCAAGATTGATATAGTTAATATTTAATTGAATTCATTTTTACTGTGCTTAACTGATAAGTGAAGTCTAGGTATATAATGTCAAATAAGATCTATATGATATATACATACATATTGCTGAGATGATAGTCACAAAAGGCTACATAGTGACGTAGAAAGGATAATTGTTCTAGGATTGAGCTAGTCCAACAAAAGAGACCATCTTGAAATGTGTGACTCCAGTGACTTAGAAAATTTGCAACTATCTTGATAACTTGAAATTTGGTGATGTGATCACCTTTGTTGATGAGTGGAAAGAAAGAGCATGTTGCCTCTAAGCATATGGTCTCCTATAGTGTTTCTCAATTTATCGTTTAACATTAGTCATTGGGATAATCTAATTGTTAATGTTTCATTTGCATATGTATCAAGTTACCTTTGATTTGTGGCTCATTTTTCCATAAGGACTATTTAATAGGGGTGAAATGGTCTGGGCTTCTTGGCATTAATAATTCACACCTGTTCTGCAAAAGGAATTCCTCAGAATTGTCACCCTTAAGCTGTTAGCCTAAGCCATTCTCTTTGAAAAATGGAGTGAAAACAAATACTACCTTTTTCTTCTTTATTCTACTGTGTTTCACATGCCATATGACAGCTCAGATAAGAAATCAAAATTACTGAGATAAAGTCATTATTCCTAACCAAAAATTTAATAGGAGGTGGAATCACTCATATTTTGTTAAAGTAATTGTTATACGTAGTTTCTGGTGCATACGTAGTTGTTGGATGGAAAAATAAATATAACAAAAGCATTATTTTGAATGAGACTTGCTCTTATTTCTTTGGGCCCCAAAGATTTATTTACTTAAAATAGTTTTTAATTTGTGTGTGTGCGTGCGTGTGTGTGTCTTAAGGCCACAGAAAGCGAGGCTGGTGATATGGACCTGAGTGGGTTGCCAGAAACAGCAGTGGATTCCGAGGACGATGACGATGAAGAAGACATTGAGAGAGCATCAGATCCTCTGATGAGCAGGGACATTGTGAGAGACTGCCTGGAGAAGGACCCAATTGACCGGACAGATGATGACATTGGTAAGCTTGAACAGTAAAATGAATCTAAGAGCAATTAAAAATATTCAGTGGTAAAACTGTGTGATGAAATAAGAGCCCAAGACTTGTAGACTTTTAAAAATCATTAATTTATTAATTTCCTTTTTATAAACAATAGTATTTGTTGGACAAAAATTGGAAAAAATCAAGTTTACTCAGTCTTACCTTCAGGAATCTACAAATGATAACGTGAATGAAACTTCTTAAGAAACTCTTTCCACATAAACCCTTTCTTAAGCTTAGTTTATGGCGAAAAAAAAGAAAAAAGTTAAAATGAGACTTTCAAGCAATATTACTTCTATTAATTTCCTCGTGAGCCCTATTTTTATTAAGCTCATGTTTTCTGTATGTAAACATAAAGGCAGTTGGTAAAATTGTCATAATAAATTTGCTTCTACTCTGGTTTCATATGAAGACTCAAGTGGGTGGAAGGAGAGAGCAAAATGTCAGGTTAGTGGCATATAGGCTGTGTGATGGTTGAGACTTTTTTTCTTTTGCTGTTTTTGTTCTTTTTTTTTTTTTTAATTTTTATTTTATGTTCAGGAGTACAAGTGCAGGTGTCTTACATAGGAAAACCTGTGTCATGGGGGTTTGTTGTACAGATTATTTCATCACCCAGGTTTTAAGCCTAGTACCCACTGATAATTTTTCCTGAACTTCCTCCTCCTCCCACCCGCTAACCTTCTGAAAGGCCCCAGTATGTGTTATTCGCCTCTCTGTGTTCATGTGTTCTCATCATTTAGCTCCCACTTACAGGTTCTGTTCCTCTGTTAGTTTGCTAAGGATAATGGCCTCCAATTCCATCCATGTCCCTGCAAAAGACATAGTCTTGTTCTTTTTGTGGCTGTGTTGTATTCCCTGGTGTACATGTACCACATTTTCTTTATCCAGTCTATAAATGATGGGAATTTAGGTTGATTCCATGTCTTTGCTATTGTGAATTGTGCTGCAGTGACTTTGTTTAAGTGTACCCAGAGGTTAAAAATTTAAGTAGCTTTATATCGACCTTTCCATCGTAGCAGGAGTTGGTTGTGTAGTAATTGTTTTGGGTTTGAGTATGCCTCCCAGACTCTGGCTTGTTTCTTAGAGCACTGGAAATGAGAGCAACTTCCATTGAGAGTCATCCTTCCGTGAGAGTTCCAGGGTCTATAGCCACCCTTGCCTGAGCCTCGCTCATCTGTTGTACCGCTTCCCCAACTCTTGGGCCAATACATATTTGAAGAGCAGTTAAATGAACTGAATGTGTTGGAATTAGATATAGGATGGTGTGGAGTGACTTATTGCATGAGTTTGAGTGGCACAAACATGTATGAGGAAAAACTTTCACCATTTCAGGAATGGTGAAATATTCTAGGAAATTAAAGGCAAAAAAAAAAAAAAACCCAGATTAGACATTCAAAATTTAATTGAAATAATTTATGGGAATTGTTAACTCTTTATAGATGAATAATGTATGGTAATTATTATTTATGCATTCAGCTAATGTGGGTGGGTGAGCCCCTTCTATGTGCTCTAGGTTTTCTAGGTCCTGGCAACTCACTCAGTGCTGAACAAGGGCAAAAGTCCTTGTTCATTGCAATCTATTAGGGGAGACATGTGATCAGCAAGTGAACAAGTAAAACCCATTGCAGGCAGTGAGTGCAGTGAAGAAGAGTAAAGTAGAGGCTGGGCTGATGGAAGCAGGGGAGTGGCCTGAGTGGAATGGTTCTGTTTCACCCCCTGAAGACTTAGGTTTATACTTTTCCTGTTTCTGATACTGCATGTTAATCTGATTTACAATTTCTAAAAATGGGGTTTCACTCTCCAATTCCCTGTTCACTTTCTTGGGTCCGATACCACATGTTCAGCTGATTTCCAATGTCCAAAAGTGCGTTTCACGTTCTCCCTCTTTGCCCTTGCCAATTTCTTTCTTTTTAATCCCCTGTAGTTTTAAAGAAGTAAATTGGAAGTGTGTTCAATTTACCATTTCAATTCAGAATCTTTGTTCATAGGTGCTTTTTAAAAAAAAATAGGTGAAACATTGCTTATGAATAGATTGATTTGGAAGTTGCCATTTTATAAACTAATCTATCTTTTTTGAATCTGTTCATTTTAAAATAGTTGTGGAAGAAAATGCTGATTATTAAAATATATGTCTGTCATTCCTGGAAATTTAAGACTTTCAGTTGGTAGCTGAGAAGCCCTCTCTCCCAGAATCTCTAGAAAGCAGCAGCCATGGTGATTCCTACAAATAAATAAAAAGCTATCTTTAAAAAAAAAAAAAAAGCGCTTGTCAATATAATTCCTACAGGGAGCAGCATTTATTACTTGGAAGCAGTGATGATTATCATGCTTGCAGCTATGAAATATACATTTATTTAAAGCAATAAATCACTAACATTAAACAAGTCCTAAAGGGTGTTGTTTGTTCTATATAAGACCTTGAAAGATTTTGTATTCTATTTCCCTGAAAATAAAATGTGTGAGAACTGCTTAGCTGTTGTTAAATGCAACTCATCCTCCAGGATTTAGTTAAAATAGACACCCTTTATATAAAATACAAACATCTGTATGATTGATGTTTTAGATTCCTCTTCCCCTGCAAAAAAGGGAGAGATTATGTCCACATGCATGCACGTGAGTGTATGCGTTAGTGTTTAAGGTGAATCAAATGAAGTTGCTAATATTTGAACATGTTTTTGTGAGCTGCAGGAAGAAAAAAATTCCCTTTGGGTTCTGATAGATTTCTTGGGTATAGTTTTGTTTCAGTACTTTGAAGGAAGGGACTGTATCATGTTAATTTTTGCCCTGGAACTCACAACTTTGTAGGTACTCCATTATTGAATAGTTGTAAAAAAATTTTTTTTGTTTTGAGAGCTTGACACAGTAAAGTAGAAGACTACTTCGATCTCTTTATACAAACCCCGGGTTTTTTTTAAAAATTAATAAAATGTTTTATATAAAATTGTATCAAGCAAACCAGGATAAGCTGATTTTCTGAATTGGCTTCGGCTTCTGGTATCTGTAAGTTAATTATTTGTTGTTTTTTTTTTTTTTAATGGTACATTGTAAATAAAATGTTTTTAAAGCTTTATATTTTTCCATAAACATTAGATAGGTCATAATAGTGTATCATTCTAATAGCTAAGTGTATAATTCTATAGATTGTTCTAAGAAATACAAAAGAAAATTGTCCTGTTTCTCCCATCCGTGGCTTCTTTTCATGTGTCCTGAGGATTTTCCTACTATCCATCCCAGGCTCTGAATCCTTGGCTACCCTAAGCCCTTTTAAGTCTGTATGATACCTGTGTCATTGTCAGAGTTTTGAGCCCCCTGTAGCAGGAGTCTCCACCCCTGGGCCACAGACTGGTACTGGTCCCTGGCCTGTTAGGAACTAGGCCGCACAGCAGGAGGTGAGCAAAAGGTGAGGGAGCATTACCACCTGGGCTCCACCTCCTGTCAGATCAGCGGCGGCATTAGTCTCATAAGAGTGCAAACCCTACTGTGAACTGCATATGCAAGGGTTCTAGGTTGTGCACTCCTTATGAGACTTTAGTGCTTGATAATCTGAGGCGGAACAGTTTCATCCCAAAACTATCCCCCCCGCACCCACAGAGAGTGGAAAAGTTGTCTTTCACGAAACCTGCCCCTGGTGCCAAAAAGGTTGGAGACTGCTGCCATGTATATATATATGATTAGTTATAAAATAGTTCTTTATTTTTAAAAATTGCTCCAATCATCTAGTATAATATAGCATGGAAATTATCTAAAAACCAGGGATACCATTATTGAATCCTTGAAATCTTAAAAAGTCTTAGATGCCATCTGGTTTAGCATTTATGTATTTCTGGTTTTTCAGCTGAGCCTGGATAATTATGTACATTTACTATTTGATCTTTCTGTCTCCTTTATTCTTATAATATATGATACGCAGATATCTTCTAGCCTGTGGTTTTTTTTTTTAATGCTAACCACTACTCATATATCACAAATTAAACTCATGACCCACTAATAGGTTAAGAGTCTGCCAAAAAGCAAACAATATGTCTACACAAAGCACTTTAAAATTATTACAACAAATACTTGTGAAGGTACTTTGTATTTTCTTCCCACTTTTTATTCTCTGATCATATATGTGATAATTATTTGACTTCTATTATTGTCTAAACAGATACTAAATTCAAAACATTTCTGACAATTTCTGGCCCACATTTTTCTTAAACCCACGAAACTTTGCTTGTCCAAAGAAATTTAGCAAATACAAGGGGTGGGAAAAAGTAAAATGCATGGTCTATAGGTAATAGTGTCATAGTTTATGGTGAGGGGTGAGGGATGAAGGCTAAAGAAAACAGAGCTGGAAACTGCAGAGTTAACTGGGATGTGCTTCAGAAGACCATGACTTGTTCATTTGCCTTTATAATTCAAATCAAAAGGTCAGTGCATTGGTAAAACAATGATTCCTGGCTCCCATATATGATAGATATGGGTCATCTCTTGCATTGGTATTCAAAATTGCTTTACTGCTTCTCCAGGAATAAATACATTTTATGGTACAGCACAGACACTCCTACTCATTCCAGAAATAAAAGTTTCATGAAACAGAACGTATTCTTTCTATAACTGATGTGCTTTGATAGTTTAACTTCTTTTTAAAAAAATACTGGTAGCAAAAGTAAAGTGATTTCCTGACACATAAATCTGAGTCAGTTTGCACAGCACTGTCCTATTGGACAGAATCTTTGGGTACACCTGTCATTATCATTTTGCTTGTTGCCAGAGCCCCCCTGTGTAATGAAAAGTCTTATATAGGAGGGATGACATAGAGTCCAATCAGAACATGCCATTGCCCAACTGGACCAGAGAAAACCACTCAAGTCTGTCCTTCCAGAAATGTTGTATCTGGGAAAATATATTCACAGAATATATTTTTCTGTTGTGCTTTGTTTTAGTAATTAACAAACTGTATCCAAGAACATAAAATTTGTCACTAAAGCTTAACAGATAAAAGGAATGTACATAGGAAATGTTTGATTATGTACAAGAAACATCTAGTATAATTTTTATTTAGCCGAAAGTTTGAATGATATCATGACTATTATAATAATGACAGTAATAGCAGTTCTCATTTATTGAGTATTTACTCTGTGCCACAGACTCTTATTGTCTTTACTGCATTTTATTCTCACAGCTATCCAGTAAAACAGATACTGTATTTTTCTTTTTAAATGAGAAAACTATGCCTTAGGGAAATTGATCAACTTACCCAAAGTAATACAACTAGTAAGCATTTAAATGTCTGACGTACACCCTGTGCTCTTTACCACTGCCTTTAAAGTCCAGCAGGACCTTGGAAACAGATGGTCTTGAATCATGTCACTGCCACGTTTTTTTTTGTAGTTTTTTTTTTTTTTTTTTTTTTTTTTAAGAGACAGAGTCTCTTTCACCCAGGATGGAGTGCATTGTCACAATCACAGTTCATTATAACCTCAAACTCTTGGGCTCAAGCAATCCTCCTGAGTATCTGGGACTATAGGCATGCACCACCACACGTGGCTAATTTATTAAATATTTTGTAGAGATAGGATCTTGCCAGATTGCTCAGGCTGATCTTAAACTCCTGGCCTCAAGCAGTCCTCCTGCCTCAGCCTTCCAAAATGTTGGGATTATAGGCACGAGCCACCGCGCCTGGTCTTGCCATCTCTTAATTATATGGTGCTGATGCTGAGCCTTGGTTTCCTCCCTATGAAATGAAAAAGAAAACGCACTTCACAGAGCCATGGTGAGGAGTAAGGAAAGAACTTAGTGTGTAATTAGTAAAGCTACTGAATGATAAGAAAATACAGGACTTTTAAAAATAGAAAACCCAGGACTTGAAGAGACTGTGACATCAACAGCTAGAACCATACTAAGGTGTAAGCTGTTTCTCCACAGTATCCCCACAGGAAGGAAGAGCGATCAAATTTCCTTTTTTGCCAACTTGTGGGCTAAAAAATGGTATATCAGTTTTCATTTTCATTTATATCATGTTGTTAATTTTTTAATTGATCATTTTTTATAGATTTGATCCATGGAAAATATTCCTTAGAATGTTTGAATTAAATATAGTTATTTCTGCTGACTATTGTAGGCATCCACCTGCCCAAAAGGCACAGGAGTGGACCAACTGACTTGTTGGAGAATTCTCAGAGCCACCTTTCATTTTTCACTCATGTGATAATAAGCCTTGTATCTCATTTACAATTGAAATTTCCCATTTGAAGTTTAGTAATGTCTTTAGTGGCGTTAGAACTGGAGTTACAGTGTAAACTGTTGCCTCTAATTCAACAAGTAAGTGTCATCATCTCCACAGTGACAGAATTCTTTGTGTACCTGCAAGAAATTCAACTGGTGTTAAAGATACTTGAGATGTGTTTTTCAATAAGCAACATTGTAGGGCATTTAAAAAGAAAGGAACCTAAAGCATTCTTTTTGAACACTTGTTTTTCATAAAAGTTGTAGTGTTTATAAAGTATGTCTTTTGCTTTTCAGAACAACTCTTGGAATTTATGCACCAGTTGCCTGCTTTTGCCAATATGACGATGTCCGTGAGGCGAGAACTCTGTGCTGTGATGGTGTTCGCAGTGGTGGAAAGAGCAGGGACCATAGTGTTAAATGATGGTGAAGAGGTGATTAGCTATTCTTACCACCTAAAAAGTTTCTTCTTAAAGATCTCAATACAGCAATTGAACAAAACCCCAATTCTTACTTTTTCCTTTTTAACACCCAACAACAGTAAGTTTGAATAAATCAAGAATTATGGTACACCTGTTACGTCACTGTATTAGTCCATTTTCACACTGTTGATAAAGACATACCTGAGACTGGGAAGAAAAAGAGGTTTTAATTGGACTTACAGTTCCACATGACTGGGGAGGCCTCAGAATCATGGCAGGAGGTAAAAGGCACTTCTGACATGGCAGCGGCAAGAGGAAAAATGAGGAAGATGCAAAAGCAGAAACCCTTGATAAAACCGTCAGATCTCGTGAGACTTATTCACTAGCACGAAAACAGCATAGGGAAAACCACTCTCATGATTCAAATTATCTCTCACCGGGTCCTTCCCACAACACATGGAAATTATGGGAGTATAACTCAAATGAGATTTGGGTGGGGACACAGAGCCAAACCATATGAGTCACTATATTCCAAATCCATTCTATTTCCCATTATTTGCAGAATTTCATATGCAAATAGAAAGTTTTGATATATTAACTTTTCAGTTTTTACATCTTAAATGTTCGTAAATTTAATGCCTTTTTTCAGACAAAATGATATTGAAGCAATGATGATCATTTTGTCTACATGAGCTTTGGGGGACAGAGAAATTTTTTTCCTTGTGTCATTTTAGAGAAGAATATCCAAAGTCAAACTAAAAGGGCATTATGATACGCGTTCTGTGCTAGGCATATGGAAACATGTCGATATGTGGCTGTGTTTTATTCCTTTTTCTGTGAACTTGTTAAACAGTAAAATAGAGTTACTTGTTTTATCTCCAAAATGGAAGATCTGCTCATTCATTTTTAGGGACCGTACTAGCACCTTCAGCTGTATGATCATGATGTTACTTTCTGCTTTGTCTTTATTTTTTTGGATTAGCTGGACTCCTGGTCAGTGATTCTCAATGGATCTGTGGAAGTGACTTATCCAGATGGAAAAGCAGAAATACTATGTATGGGAAATAGTTTTGGTGTCTCTCCTACCATGGACAAAGAATACATGAAAGGAGTGATGAGAACAAAGGTGGATGACTGCCAGGTATAAAATATATCATTAAAAGTATATATTTTATTCTTAATAAAGAGCACTTATATGCCATTGTGATGAGATTTTTCTTCCTATATAAATACCTTACAAATAAATTTTTTTTTTTTGAGACAGAGTATTGTTCTGTTACCCAGGCTGGAGTGCAGTGGCACAATCTCGGCTCACTGCAACCTCCGCTTCCTGGATTCTAGTGATTCCCCTGCTTCGCCTCCGGAGTAGCTGGGATTGCAGGCACTCACCACCACACCCAGCTAATTGTGGGTTGTTTTTTTTTTTTTTTTTTTTTTTGGAGACAGAGTCTCACTGTGTCTTCCAGGCTGGAGTGCAGTGGTGCGATCTCAGCTAACTGCAACCTCTACCACCCGGGTTCAAGCGATTCTCCTTCCTCAGCCTGCCGAGCAGCTGGGACTACAGGTGCGCGCCACCATGCCCACCTAATTTTTGTGTTTGTAGTAGAGATGGGGTTTCACCACATTGGCCAGGCTCGTCTCGAACTCCTGACCTCATGATCCACCTGCCTTGGCCTCCCAAAGTGCTGAGAGTACAGGCGTGAGCCACTGCACCTGGCCTTTTTGTATTTTTGGTAGAGATGGGGTCTTGCCATGTTGGCCAGGCTGGTCTCAAACTCCTGACCTCAAGTGATCCACCGCCTCAGCCTCCCAAAGTGCTGGAATTACAAACATGAGCCACCATGCCTGCACCAATAAAATTTTAATGTGGAACTATTACTTTTAGTCTTATAACACCGCAGAAAAGTAAAAATTAATCTCCATTAAAGTTACTTGAACTGCACAGAACTGTGAGTTCAATTAAAAAAAAAGTGATTGCCATCAGTAATTAATAATCTCATCAAAATATGGAAGTAAAATGCACATTATGAAGTAAATACATTAATAAAAGTGATTAGGTATAGTTATGCAGTGTTTTTATTTAAATACATGTAAGAAATTGATTTTAGAAGAGTCATGGAAATTAATCATAGTGTGAATCAGTAGAATGACTTGCTAGTTAAATAATAGCTAATAAAAAGAAAATACTTGATAGCAAAAGACAAATAGTGTCAGTATTGATATTTTATTAATATTTATTATTTAAAAGCATTTAATAATTGACTAGAGAAAATACTAAGGCCAAATGTGAAACTAGATTGATTTAACTGGCAACCAGCATATTACAGAGAAATACATTTAAGATGCTTTTGATATTATTAGGTGTTTATAATTTATGACTTCTAAAAGGATTTGTCTCTGAAACAAATTAGATGTAAACAACCAAATGATGTGACTTAGACTAATTAAGTGTCATTGTATTTATTAGTCTGCAGTTTGAAAAACACCTGAATATAGTTTATTTTAAAATAACATAATTGAATTTTTATAGTGCCCGGTCAATGTAAAATGGTATCACTCATTTAAATATTCATTTTAAGCATTTTACTTACTAAAAAGGAAAATGACCATGGCTATACATAAAATTATCTTATTTATAGAATCTAAATAATTCCACCAGCTAATTCCGTCCATGAGCACCATAGAGGAAAAAAAAATAAGGCTATGAATTCAGTGTTGTAAATATGTAATGCCAGAAACGCATTCTAAATATATTTACTTCCCAATTATTTTGTATAGTAGAGGAAAACAAAATGGTATAAGAGAGGAAAACAAAATGGCTAATTCTCAGTTTTGTGGTATAATAGAGGAAAACAAATGGTAAATATTGAAGTCTTTATTTAGCGGGAATGTGCATTTAAAGGGAATTATATATGCTATTTCAGCTCTGTAATTGTACTCTTGAAAAAAAAAAAAAAACTAAATCTAAACTGAGTCAAAACAAGCTAGCAAATTGTTAAAGGTTTTTCCTGTCTCCTGTCTTCTCAGTTCTTCCCTGAACCCTTCTACATAGTGGAATTACAATAGTGTTTGAGTTAGAGTGTGTGTCCTTAAAGGGCAAGTAAAAGTTTTTTTTTTTTTTTTTTTTTTTTTTTTTGAGAATTCAGCCATTACATTACTACCCCTTAGCCAAACTCTTTTGTTAGAAGTTTTGTAAGTATGAGACTGAAATGATATGCGGCATAGAATGTTTCAGGATAATTGATTGAAATGTTATATGACTGAATATTATAGAGTGCTTAAGTCATGTCAAATGTACCAGGTAACATTATTTATCTGGGAGTTCTGGAAAAGGAAGAGGAAGTAGGGGTTATGTTAGGGAAAAGAATCTAATTTATTTACCAGGTGAAAGATTAGTGGGAAACCCACATAGTCAGCAGGGAAGAGTCCAATTCAAAATAAAACTCTGATTAAGATATATAGACTTCTGGCTGGGCGCAGTGGCTCACGCCTGTAATCCCAGCACTTTGGGAGGCCAAGGCGGGTGGATCACGAGGTCAGGAGATCGAGACCATCCTGGCTAACATGGTGAAACCCCGTCTCTACTAAAAATGCAAAAAATTAGCCAGGCGTGGCGGCGGGCGCCTGTAGTCCCAACTACTTGGGAAGCTGAGGCGGGAGAATGGCATGAACCCAGGAGGCAGAGCTTGAAGTGAGCCGAGATCGCGCCACTGCACTCCAGACTGGGCGACAGAGCGAGACTCCGTCTCCAAAAAAAAAAAAGATCTATAGACTCCTATAGCTCCTAGTATGAAGTTAATTATGAAGAGGGTCAAGGGTTGAGGTACCTGCTAAAGAAAGTCCCTGTCTTCCTTTCTGCTCCACTCCACACCACTGTAAAAGGAATATGTTAAATCAGGGATTTCGTTCCTGTACTTCCATTGACCCATCTGCTCAGGCCTAGCATTTTATCCCTAAGGAATTCCTTAAACAGGGATGGAGAACGAATTTTGGCATTTTAAGTGCTTGCTTGGGATACCATTTTAAAATATCATATATCTGTCAGAAAATACAAATGTTAGTTCATCTCCTTGTTGAGAGAGGTAAAGGAAACGGTGAGAACCATGTTTTTATTCATGCATAAAATAGCCTCCGTGAGTTTCTGTTATTTTACTGATCATATTGTAGGGAAGCAAGTTATTGAGTGAAATGAACAAAAATGATGCTATCTTTACCAAGAAAAAACAACTTTGTATAGGCTTTGTCGTCATTATCTTATATTTCAGGGAGTTCCAAAATGAATATTGGTTTCTGTAGTAAGATAGTTGAGCTCATGTTAAGCCTAAGAACACAATGATGAATGGATTAAATTTAAGATTTATTTGTTTGGATCCCATGACATGGTCAAGCTCTTGTTTTGCTCTGGGTCCCTTCTTTGTATTCTCTTCCAGTTCTCCCTCTTCAGTGTCTATTCTTACTCCCTGTGTGGTATGAAAGGACAAAATTCAGAGCTTGATACACACACCCTATGGCACCAGGCAATTGGTAATGGTTTTCCATTACCCACATATGCCTCTTTCTTTTCTTTTTCACTTCTTCTGTTTCCCTTTCTTCATTTCCTCTTTTACCCTCTTAGTCCCTTTATTCTTCTCCACTGCCTGTATCTTAGGCCTGCCAGTGACACCCAGGCATTGCTTAGCCCTGCCCTCCACCCTTCAAGTGGGGAATGAACACTTGGATACCTGTGTGAACAATTCGGTATGAATTTCCCTCACAGACTGCAAAGTGCCAGTTTAAATAGATCTAACCTCTTAAAGCAAATCTATGTTAGATTCACCTCTTCCTGGAATCATAGGCACTAATACCACTTAGAGTGTAAGAAGCAGTTTTGGATGAGAAAACAGTTTGCTGTGGATAAATTGAAAATTGATTACACCATATGTGGATTGAAGTTTAATTTTATTTCATTCATCATCTGTAATGTTTTACTTAAATACAAATTATAATGTCATGCCCAAAGGAAAATAATCCTATGATATAAACTGCCATTGACTTTAAGTGAATTCTTATTTGAATTTTTATTTCATACCAGGGTACTGAGATCATATAGTACTTTCATGGGCTTACAGCAATCTGAAACCCATGAGATTTACAGAAACCTAAAACCTCAGTAAAGCAATTCAGAGATTTTCTGAACAGGTGCGGTGGCTCATGCCTGTAATCCCAGCATTTTGGGAGGCCGAGGCAGCCAGATCGTGAGGTCAGGAGTTTGAGACCAGCCTGGTGAAATCCCATCTCTACTAAAAATACAAAAAATTAGCTGTGCATGGTTGTCCATGCCTGTAATCCCAGCTACTTGGGAGGCTGAGGCACTTGAACCCAGGAGCTGGAGGTTGCAGTGAGCCGAGATCACACCACTGCACTCCAGCCTGGGCGCTAGAGTGAGATTCTCTCAAAAAAAAAAAAAAAAATTTTTTTTCAAAGATTTTCAACTGACTTCATCGTATTAGTTAAAATTAAATGTTACCTGTGAATTTCATGTTAGATCTATAAATTTGTTATAGCAAAAATAAGTAGCTTCTTTAAAAAAGATAAATATTTTCATGTAAAATGTATTTCTTTTTAGGTGCCAGTTCTATATGACCATATTAGAAATTCAGTTTGGGATTTTTTTTCTTTTTTTTCCTTTCTGGATGGTATTTCAGCTTGCTATAGAATAAATGCCAAAATGTCTGTCTAGACACTAAGAATTTCAAATCAAATGTATTCTAATTAAAAAAAAGTCTGTAGTCAAGATTAATTTTAGTACATTTCTCTTCAAAAAGCATTTTTCCCTTATATCTACTTATTCAGTTGAATTCAGGGATGTATTTCTTTTTTAGAAGATAAATGAGGGCCGGGCGCGGTGGCTCAAGCCTGTAATCCCAGCACTTTGGGAGGCCGAGGCGGGCGGATCACAAGGTCAGGAGATCGAGACCACAGTGAAACCCCGTCTCTACTAAAAATACAAAAAATTAGCCGGGCGCGGTGGCGGGCGCCTGTAGTCCCAGCTACTCAGGAGGCTGAGGCAGGAGAATGGCGGGAACCCGGGAGGCGGAGCTTGCAGTGAGCCGAGATCGCGCCACTGCACTCCAGCCTAGGCAACAGCGTGAGACTCCGTCTCAAAAAAAAAAAAAAAAAAAAAAAAGAAGATAAATGAGAAAATGAGTATTTAATTATGTTCTCTAAAACTGAGCACAAGAAAGAACACCTAGAATTATTTGGAAATAAACCATTCTAAATCTCTTCTATGTATTTGGGAATAATTTTGCTGCTGTGTACAAAGAAATAAAATAATTTTTAGGTAAGAAACTAAGGATCATATACTTTGAAACATTATACACCTGTGGTCAGTGTTAAGGAAATTGCTCAGAAATAATGTTAACAGTTTATTTATAAAATTAGTGTGATACTATGAGCAATATTTTTAAAAATGTAGTATCAGAGCTCTAAAAGTATTTTTAATATAATTAAAGTATACATAATTACTAGTACAAAAAAAGCCTATATCTTTTGATTTTTAACTTTTTGCTTCAAAATGCATAATAGAAAAACTAGTGAGATTAGCCAACTCTGGGAGAAACATGATACTGCAATATGCTGTTCCTCTTATGAACTGCTGCTTCTACTTAAAATCTATTGGTTATGCAGAAAGCATGAAAAATATAGAAAAATATTAAAATGAAAGTCACTCATAATTTGCATTGCTCAGAAATAATATTAACAGTTTATTTCCCTCCAAGATTTTGATGTGCATGTGTAATTTATTTTAAAGTGGCCAGCATGTAATTATGAGACATCGGGCTGTTTACTCATCTGTACAATGAGGATAATAGCACCTTCCTCATGGTTTGATTAGGAGGATGAATTGAAAAAGTTCCATAAGGCTGCCACAGTGTGATGGTGATGGCGGTGATGATGAAGATGTTGTCATTATGATTATCATAATACTTAGTGTAGTATCTTTTTAAAAAATTCATATGAGCAATATAAAAAGAATAATGTATTATCAGAGCTCTAAGTGCCCTGTGAAATCATGATTTCAGGTGGTTGCATCATATTTTATCTTATTTACAATATAATTTAACCACCTCCTTTTTCATCTTCTTCACATTAAAGGAGAAAAAGAAATACTATACTTCTTTCCATTTCCAAATGATCTCTTGTCTCCTCACTAACCTCTAGTTAATTTCTATAATAAGTGATTTTTATCATTCATTCTTAACTTTCTTTAAAACTTGTAAGAAATGTAATTTCTTAAGTGGTTTGCCCTAAGCTCTGAAATTTTTTATATTTGGGGTCAGGGAGAGTAATGACTTAATATGCAGATTTTTAACTTTTTCTTTAAGAGCAAGGATTACCCTTAATACCAGTTATAAGGATAATGGTTTGAGCTATAACACATATGTGGTTTGTGTTTTGACCTTCTTTGAACAAGCTTTCTAAAATGGTGTTTCATCAATGTAATTAGCAAATATGTCTACTCCATAGGTATCTGAGTGTATCTTTTATTAAAATCATTCTTATTCAAAAATTGTTGCTTTTTCAAATTCTTTTAATTCACTAAATGATAATTAAGTTTTTACATCTATTCTCCTACAGTTCTGCTCCCCCCACTGCAATGTTTTTTAACTGTGAAAGAAGCATGAAAAAGCTATCTTCTAATTTTGTCTTTAGGTTTTTAAAATTGTTAGGATTTTGAATGTTAAATACTCTAGAAATGAAACTTTTCTTGACCGAGGAAGAAATACATTAAAAGTAGAGAAGCCTGATTAAGGTTCATTACAGCATTAATTTAGAAAGTATGGGAAAGACAGGGAAAAATGTCAGTTTTAAATAATTAAAACACTGAATTATTAGTACTGCTAAGTCTTTTACAAGCACTTTATCATTAACATGTGACTTATGTTTTATTCCAGTTTGTCTGCATAGCCCAGCAAGATTACTGCCGTATTCTCAACCAAGTAGAAAAGAACATGCAAAAAGTTGAAGAGGAAGGAGAGATTGTTATGGTGAAAGAACACCGAGAACTTGATCGAACTGGAACAAGAAAGGGACACATTGTCATCAAGGTAGGACGCAGGACCACTCCTACTTCCCAAGGAAAGGAATTTTTTTGGTAGTATTGGTTGTGGCAGTTTAGGATTTTTTTCATTTTTAAGCCTATCTCTTAAAGGTTATCAGTTGTGGAAAATCTTTAGGTATGATCTCCTGATGAATAGCAGTTTCATTTATTGTTAACTGTGTTACTACCCAATTAATTTTATGTTGAATGTTTGAAATCCCAGTACCATATAAATGTTACATATATATATATAGTAATTAAACCTTTTTTTTGTTACAGGGTACCTCAGAAAGGTTAACAATGCATTTGGTAGAAGAGCATTCAGTAGTAGATCCAACATTCATAGAAGACTTTCTGTTGACCTATAGGACTTTTCTTTCTAGCCCAATGGAAGTGGGCAAAAAGTTATTGGAGTGGTTTAATGACCCGAGCCTCAGGGATAAGGTTGGAAATATATTCTATTTTGATTCTTAAATATGAAACGTTAAAATGTAAACATGTAAATATTTGTCACAGCAATTATGTCCAGATTAATGTAATGAAATAGGAGAATGTACTTCTTAAGCAAAAAAAAACAAAAAAACAAAAAGGTGATATAAAAATATTAGTTCAGACTTAGAAATATGAACAAAATATTAGTTCAGTCTTCTTTAAATACAAGGGCCAATAAATTGACCACCAAGTGTTTAAACATTTTTTTTGTTTTTTTTTGTTTTTTTTTTTTTTTTTGAGACGGAGTCTCGCTCTGTCCCCAGGCTGGAGTGCAGTGGCCGCATCTCAGCTCACTGCAAGCTCCGCCTCCCGGGTCTACACCATTCTCCTGCCTCAGCCTCCCGAGTAGCTGGGACTACAGGCGCCCGCCACCTCACCCGGCTAGTTTTTTGTATTTTTTAGTAGAGACGGGGTTTCACCGTATTAGCCAGGCTGGTCTTGATCTCCTGACCTTGTGATCCGCCCGTCTCGGCCTCCCAAAGTGCTGGGATTACAGGCTTGAGCCACCGCGCCCGGCCAACATTTTTTAAGTTCTGTTGGGAGTGTGTTAAAACATAATCAAACATCTGGATTCCATAGGAATCTGCATTTTCTAGTTTGGTAGTCAGTGTACACCAGATAAAAGTTACAATTTTTAAATTGGCACCAAAGCAGCATTTTATGGCAGTCATCACTCACTGTAGGCCCCAGGATTATAATTCTAAGGAGACCATCTAGAGCTCTTGAGAGCACTAAGGCCAGATTGGATGATAAACTATGTTATCTTATCTCCTTCCTTTTATATTCTGCACCCTTACGGAGCTTTCTAGGCTTAATAGCATTGATTCTCTTTGTCTAGTCTGTTCTTCTACCTTTACTTTCTAGTTTCTGTCTTTTGTGTTAGCTGATTTTTGTTTTATTACACCTTTGCTTTTATTTTGATCTATTTCAAATGCATTTTGAAAGTTAGACAAGTTTTAGGTTAAATACCCTCACAGACTCAGAACCTTTCCTGGCAAAGCAACATGAAGTCTATAGTCAAAGTAAAAATAATTGATTTTCAGAAGGTCATCCTCATTGAAGACTTTATTGTTAATTTATTTTCCTGTTTATTATTATTAGGTAAAGTGTTTGAAAGTTGGATATCTTTTCTGGAATGACTTTAATCACATTTTTGGCACTAAAAAGGACACTTACGGAAAATAATTGACTTTTCAGGTTACACGGGTAGTATTATTGTGGGTAAATAATCACTTCAATGACTTTGAAGGAGATCCTGCAATGACTCGATTTTTAGAAGAATTTGAAAACAATCTGGAAAGAGAGGTAATATTTGTGGGTTTTTTTTAAGATCAGCTTAAAGTTCATTTTATTCAGCCTGTTTTTGAGTTGACACTACTGTTTCTGAACTCTTACAGAAAATGGGTGGACACCTAAGGCTGTTGAATATCGCATGTGCTGCTAAAGCAAAAAGAAGATTGATGACGTTAACAAAACCATCCCGAGAAGCTCCTTTGCCTTTTATCTTACTTGGAGGCTCCGAAAAGGGATTTGGAATCTTTGTTGACAGTGTAGATTCAGGTAGCAAAGCAACTGAAGCAGGCTTGAAACGGGGGGATCAGGTATGCTATTTCTAAACTCAGATTTAAGGGTGAATTTTGGTGTCTGTGTTGTTGTTGTTGTTGTTGTTGTTGTTTCCAGTCAGTTTTGATACATTAATTTTATAATTTTATTTTTAGATATTAGAAGTAAATGGCCAAAACTTTGAAAACATTCAGCTGTCAAAAGCCATGGAAATTCTTAGAAATAACACACATTTATCTATCACTGTGAAAACCAATTTATTTGGTAAGTATTTGGCATACTTTTCGTTTTTCTCCTTTTGGCCTTTTTTCCCCCCAGTATTTCAGACATCATAAGAAAGCATGTATGGTAAAAGCATAGATTCGATCTAAATAAAAAGCTACTGACTTGATCATAATATATATTTTGAATCTATGTCTTTATTGATAACTGAAATATTTTATTGATAAATACGAAAATACCCATAAAGAGTGTACTGTACTACTCTTTTTAAACTTATTTTGATAGAGCAACATACCAAGCAGATTTGGCGTCATTCATTTACTGAGTGGTTTTGTTTTTCTGCAGGTTTGCAGTTTTGATAACTGAAGTCTGTACTTCTCATGTATTTCCAAGTTCCACAATTGCCTTAGAATTGTTCTGATATCTTCTAATTGCCATTATGTGGTGTTTCTGTTTTCATTTATTTTAGTATTTAAAGAACTTCTAACCAGACTGTCAGAAGAGAAAAGAAATGGTGCCCCCCACCTTCCTAAAATTGGTGACATCAAAAAGGCCAGTCGCTACTCCATTCCAGATCTTGCTGTAGATGTAGAACAGGTGATAGGACTTGAAAAAGTGAACAAAAAAAGTAAAGCCAACACTGTTGGAGGAAGGAACAAGCTGAAAAAGATACTCGACAAGACTCGGATCAGTATCTTGCCACAGAAACCATACAAGTAAGCATCTGCCTACATTTTCTGTGCATTATTTTGTTTTGTTAAAATGATATGCAAAGGTAGTGATGTAATTAATGTTTGCATGAGTCTGAAAATGTTCTAGGTTTTTATTACTGAGCTATTTTGGAAGAAGTAATTAAACAAATTTGTTTTAATCTCGTTTTTGCCACTTATTTGGCCACTCCCAATCTTCTTTAAAGATAGTTTAGCATTTCCTCATTTGAACTATTTTTGGGGGGTTTGGAGTTTTTTTTCTTTTGTTTTTTGTTTTTTTATTTTGAGACAGAGTATCCCTCTTATTGCCCAGACTGAAGTGCAGTGGTGCGATCTCGGCTCACTGCAACCTCTGCCACCCGGGTTCAAGTGATTCTTCTGCTTCAGTCTCCCGAGTAGCTGGGATTACAGGCGCCTGCCACCACACCCAGCTAATTTTTGTATTTTTAGTAGAGACTGGGTTTCACCATCTTGGCCAGGCTGGTCTTGAACTCCTGGCCTCGTAATCCACCCGCCTTGGCCTCCCAAAGCGCTGGGATTACAGGTGTGAGCCACTGCACCCAGTCGCAGGTTTGGACTTTTTAAAAGTAAGGGTGTGTTTGCCTCCTGTCTCCTCCGTGATGATTTAGAGTTGCTTTCTCTACTGTATTTTGTTTCTGGGTATCTTCTTTACCAACAACATCTGCTCGTTACCAATCAAATCATTGCTTTATCCAGTTGCCACTATTCATCCCTATTATTCTCTATATTCCCCTCTCTCTTCTATTTTCAGTTATTTAATTACTGTCAGGGCATCAACAACCAAGCACAGAACTCCTTTCATTCTTCCCAGTCAACTTAGTGGTCAGAATGTCAGGTGTATTCTTGAATTTCTTCTTGGTTACTTATTTATGCCGGGAGCTCAGCCAGGCTAGACAAAATTGCAGGTATTTCTGATGCTTTTTAAGCTTTGCTTGTTTGCTTGCTTATTTCTTCATTTTAGTTCCTTCTTGAGTCTAGGGATGTTTTATAAAACTCGATTACTGTCAGCCATTTCTCACTGTGCCACATTTAGTTATATAGTCCCCAAACTACAATGTTAGAAGAGATAATAACTTTAAAACGTATAATTTCTTTCTTTGATAAATTAATGGGTCTAAAGACATGCAGTAGATATACAGGACTATATCAAACACTTCTTTTTCTTTTTTTAAAAAATTCCATTTCAGATCTTTTAAAAAAAAAAAACTCCATTTCAGATAAAATTTTCATCTACAGATTAGAGAAATATGATTTAAAATATATTATTGATTGATTGAGTTGTCCCAATTAAACTATAGAGTAATGATTGGTGGTTTTGTATCAGCTGAAGAAGTCTTCTATAGCAGAGTCCTAAGGATAAGCAGTGAGTAGTAGTTATAGACTCAATAGGATATTTATATTGAGTAAGTTTCTAAGAGACAATGGATTAGGGCACCTGACATTTACAGAAAATAAGAATCAATTTTTAAAATAACCCTCCTTGATGAAAAGCTTTTTTTTAAATGGATGAAAAGAATAAATTACCTAAATGCAGATTTTTAAAATTAATTTATTATTTCGAGACAGAGTCTCGCTTTGTCAACCAGGTTGGAGTACAATTGCTGGGATCTGCTCACTGTAACCTCCACCTCCTGAGCTCAAGCAATTCTCGTTCTTTAGCCTCCTGAGTAGCTGGGATTACAGGTGTGCACCACCATGCTTAGCTAATTTTTTTTTATTTTTAGTAGAGACAAGATTTTGCTGTTTGGCCAGGCTGGTCTTGAGCTCCTGTCCTCAAATGATCCACCCACCTGGGCTTCTCAAAGTGCTGAGATTACAGGCATGAGCCACCACACCCAGTCCTAAATGCAGAATTATTAACAGCACAATAACAAAGAAAGATCTTAGAGTCGTATTTGACCATGAGTTAAATAAGAACCTTTAAAAAAAAGTTGGTATGACCCTGGCAAGTATAAATAGAAATGTGACATGTAAGAACTGGGATGTAATCCATCAAAAATACTGGATGTTGGAGAGGAACACAGTATGAGAATACTATGTATAATTTTGTTCTATGTGTATTTAGAAATACTCTAAAGCTAGACAAGGGAAAAGAACAAGAATAATTAGATGTGTTGATTTTAAAACACTGAGGAAACATCTTAAATAATTTGTATTTAGGAAAATAATATGACTCATTTAAAGATTTATCATGAAAATTATTTGAAATCCTATGTGTAATGCAATTGAAAAGAAAAAGGAAGTTTCACTAAGCTGTAGGATCTATTATATTGGTAATAGACTTGATTTATACTATACTAGCTATTAACACTTTTCTAGAAATTATCATTTGTTTATGAGGATTTTTTTTTTTTTTTTACAAAGCTACTAAGCTAGTAATTAGAGAAGTCTAGATAGAGTATACTGTTGAGTTTTTTCCTCAAACATTATCAGCCTTAGAGAAGCTAAGATGCTAGATAATGGCAAATTGGCAAGGTAGGCACAATTGAGCGATGTGCATAGAGAGGAAGGAGAAGGTGGGGCTTGAGCTCCCAGAATTCAGATTTGGTTGCCAAGTAAGTAGAAAAAGACTAATGAACCCAGAGACAAGAAGGAGTAAGTCAGTACACTATAAAACCAGCAAAGATCGAAAGGCAATTTCAGTAACAAGGCAAGTGTTGGAGAGGTAGAATCATAAGAGGATGTTCCCAGAAAGGGATATTTCTGAATTAGGTCTTGGATATAAAATAGTTTCAATCCAAGAGCGTCCGCATGTCTATGGATGACAGAGATGTAGGTGAGTAATGAAGAAACTGAGAGTAGAAAGGGAGTTCATCACATAAGGTGTTAAAGTGTTACGGAGAAACGGTTCTTAAATGTTGGGTGTGCCTGCAAGATGCTAATATTTGTAGCCTTTTGTGCCAGAGTGGCCCAGTCAGCTATGCTTTGTCCTGAGCCCATAATAATGATCTTGTGTCATGTATTACATAGCAGGTTTTTTGCAGAGACTGCTTTATATGGTTGAAAAATAAAATTCCACTAACGTGAAAGTTTTCATCTTTTACAGAATGTTATTACTTTTAGTCTTTATGCCGGTTTTATGCTTCAATAGAAATTTAATTTTGTCCCAGACTGACCTATGAATTTGAAATAATTCACACTGAAGTTGTCTTTAATTTTTTAAATTTTTATTTCAATAGCATTTGGGGTACACGTGACTTTTTGTTACATGGATGAATTATATAGTGGTGGTGAATTCTGAGATTTTAGTGCACCCATCACCCAAGTAGTATACATTGCACCTGATGTGTAGCTTTGTTTAATCCCTGGCCCCCACCTCACCCTTCCCCTTCTGAGTCTCCAAAGTCCATTATATCACTCAGTATGCCTTTGCCTACTCATAGCTTATAAGTGAGAACATAGGGATTTTGGTTTTTCACCATTATTTCACTTAGAATAATGACCAACAGCTGCATCCAAGTTGCTGCAAAAGACATGATTTTGTTCCTTTTTATGGCTGAGTAATATTCCATGGTGTAGCTGTAAATGTGTTTTCTTTATCCACTCGTTAGTTAGTGGGCACTTAGGTTGCTTCCACAGTTTCGCAATTGTGAATTATGCTGCTCTAAACAAAATGTGTGCAGGTGTCTTTTTCGTATAATGTGAAATTGTCTCTAATTTTAATTTAATTTTTGTCTTTAAAAAATGTTTTTGCCCTTATTTACCTCTATAATTTCCATTTTCAAAAAAAAAAAAAAAGTAAAGAGGAGAAATGCTGCTGTTTTTTAGCATAGCCATTAAAAATAGTAGTTATTATGATCAAGCCCTAATGTGGGAACGGCTAATAAATGCTAAATTTATTCATTTTATTCATGACACCTTAGTTTATATTCCAGCCTTAATATAATTTTCCTCTTATTTCAAGGTGTTTATAGAAACTAGTCTGAGCTATAACCATTTTCTTGTGACCCCAGTTATTTCTGTGTGTGTTTGCTTATTGCTTTATGTGATGTTTTGTTTTGGAAACAGTTGACCCTTCATTCTAGAAATAGTTTTTACATATTGTTAAATCATGTTTCAAGAGTTCACAGTAACAGGCTTTTTATAAATGGAAACGAGTTTGTTGCTGTCAATAATAACCAGTATTTCTCTGGATACTTAAATGGGTAGCTAGAAATTTTGATCGGAGAATTAAAAGTGAGTCATTGGATTTCTGTTGCCTTTTCTTTGATGCTAGGAAATGTCACCATGCACCACTGTTTTTTTATGCTCTGTATAATCAAGAAATAATGTCTGTGTCAGAGTCTCCTTACATTGGACTCCATAATGATCTCATTTTTTCTCTAAAGCACTGGAAAATAAAATTAGGACACTTTGAATTTTTTTCCTCCTCTTTTCATTTTACTCAATTTCTTCAACTATTGAAGGTCAGATTATAAAATAATTTATCATTCTGATGCAGAACTATCAGTTGAGTGAGATAAATGTATTCTTTTTAATGTACTTTTTCTTAAATACATTTCCATCAGAAGCTAGAGCTTATTTTTTTTAATGTATTTCTATGGTAAGTAACTACTAATTTTTGTTATGACTTATCTACTTAGAAAAACCATAGGTTTTAGAGAAACATACTATACACAAGAAACAGCAAAATGAGGCTGGGTGCTGTTACTCACGCCTGTAATCCTAGCACTTTGGGAGGCCGCAGTGGGAGGATCACTACTTGAGGCCAAGAGTTTCAAGACCAGCCTGAGCAACAAAGCAAGACGCTGTGTCTAAAAAAAAAAAAAAAAAAAAAAAAGCAAAACAAAAGCACAAAATGAGTCAGATACACTTAAGCAGTAGTTGCTTTTGCAATTTTCAACCACATTTATTAATGATGTTTTTACATTAGCTGCAAAAAAAATGGAATACGGTTTTTGGTCTGTGTCTATTGTATAGTGATGACTTACAACTTTTTAACTTGCTGATAATTTTCTAATTTTCCTCTTTGTTCAGTGATATTGGGATTGGTCAGTCTCAAGATGACAGCATAGTAGGATTAAGGCAGACAAAGCACATCCCAACTGCATTGCCTGTCAGTGGAACCTTATCATCCAGTAATCCTGATTTATTGCAGTCACATCATCGCATTTTAGACTTCAGTACTACTCCTGGTGAGTATCACCAACACTTCTTTTGTTTTCTTGTAGTTATCTTTTTATTTCTAACATAATGGTCATGTTATATCTATCTCTCTTCATTTGTCATGGATTATATCAGATGCTGAGTAAGGATGAACCTTAAACTTCAAGATTCTTGAAACCAGGTGTTGGAACCCGTTCTCTTTATGTTCAGCACAATATTTTTATATGGCCATAGGCAGATTCTCTCTCTGAACTTGTTTCTTCTTTCATAAAATGAAGATAACGCATCCCATGCCATGATTACTAAATCATATTAAATAAATAGAGTAAGAAGCATATTTTAGGTCTATTTAATGGACTTTTCAATACAATAAAGATTTTTTTTTTTTTTTTTTTTTTTGAGACGGAGTCTCGCTCTGTCACCCAGGCTGGAGTGCAGTGGCCAGATTTCAGCTCACTGCAAGCTCCGCCTCCCGGGTTCACGCCATTCTCCTGCCTCAGCCTCCCGAGTAGCTGGGACTACAGGCGCCCGCCACCTCGCCCGGCTAGTTTTTTGTAGTTTTTAGTAGAGACAGGGTTTCACCGGGTTAGCCAGGATGGTCTCGATCTCCTGACCTTGTGATCCGCCCGTCTCGGCCTCCCAAAGTGCTGGGATTACAGGCTTGAGCCACCGCGCCCGGCCTACAATAAAGATTAACTCTGGATTTAAATTTTATTTCTTTGATGCCAGCATGACAGTCTTGTGTGCTGCTGTTGTCTACTGATGTGCTTGCTGCTGTCTGTAGATCAATCTGTTACCTTTAGGGAAAGGTGTGTTCTTGCAGCAGAACAGCAGGTAGTTTGACTGATTCTTTGAGGAAGACCTAGAGTAAGGGAGAGGTAAAAGTTCAGCATTGCTTTTTCTGGGGAGCTTTTTTTCCGATTACTTTGCTTAATTGCATTGCCATATATTAAAATTCTTTCTACTTATGTGTGACTTTTCTTTCCCCAGACTTGCCAGATCAAGTGCTAAGGGTTTTTAAGGCTGATCAGCAAAGCCGCTACATCATGATCAGTAAGGACACTACGGCAAAGGAAGTGGTTATTCAGGCTATCAGGGAGTTTGCTGTTACTGCCACCCCGGATCAATATTCACTATGTGAGGTCTCTGTCACACCTGAGGGAGTAATCAAACAAAGAAGGCTTCCAGATCAGCTTTCCAAACTTGCTGACAGAATACAGTTGAGTGGAAGGTATATATTGTCTACCTTACTGGATTTCTTTATCCCCTCTTCAAACCCACATCAAAGTCTAAGAGATGAACAGTTTTCAAAGTGTTTTTTAAATGAGTAAGTGTCCCTGCAGATTAAAAAGTAGTTGTTTTGTTTTTTTTCCCTTTCACCAAGAATTACTGTATGAAAGCAAATGCACACAGTCGACTACTGACCCTAACAAGGATCTCTTAGGAACTTGTTCAAGGGCACTGTGACCTGAAGGTTGTTACTGACTGCCACAGTGCGTGCTGTAACTTCTCATGCTTACCTTAGGGTCCTGGTTTGGAAGGCGAGAGTATGCTTGACATAAAGTCACAGAGTTAAATGCGGGTGCTGTCTTCCCTTCGGATAGGTACATTCACGGGCACATTTTCTAATCATATTCTAGTGTTATTTGCTCCTGCACACCCAACTTTTCTAGGAGCTTCCTTAGTTTAGGCAGAGACATCTATGACAGTGTGGTTGGCCACTACTGCCTGTTATTGTACATTGTGCTGTGAAATACACTTCTCAACTCTGAAACCAAATTTTACTTGCTACAGAGCTTAGTCCTTTGCTGCAGAAGTGCTATCTCACACATGTTACTTGCAAGAAAATGTCGTATCTGATTTTACTATTCTCTTCAATGATATTTTCATTGTTAGGTGTAGGTAGCTTTATCTTCAAGTCACAATAAGTGCAAGTTGAAAAAGAAAATAGTTGTTTTGGTTCTCATAATGGCTGGTTTCTACACTGAAAATTAAGCAGTTCCATAAATCATATTCCTTCTATTTTTAACTTACGGAGTGTTTCACTGTATTTGACTTTTCCATGTTATAGGTTTAAACCAGTATATAATTCATTCAAAACTTTGATTTTCTTGCCATCAACTGTAACTTTCTTATGCCTCTTCACTTTTGTTTTCAAACACTAGCAAGTAGTTTTGTTTTAGTCGCTCTGTTTTTTCCAGTTATCATTTCAATGCACATTGATATATCTGGAACCACGATAGAGTTTTACAGAGCTCCACTGAGCTATAAATTCATGATTCACATTCATTATTGAAGAAAATTATAGATGGGTATGTCATGGGCTTCATGAGTAATCAAAATGGAGAATGTTAAATCTGTGAAAATCAAGGGTGCAAAGTATATATTTTTTGTCATATGTGTTTGTCTTGGTGAAATATACAAAAAAACATTTTAGCGGGGCCCCTACTGTGCTCATTCTGTTTTTTCGTTTACGGAATTTCACAGAGAAAGCATATGTCTAAAAAAGAAAAACAAAACAAAAAAATACCACCACCACCATACCACAGACACACACACACACACACACACACACACAACAAACATCTTAATGCTATTTTCAACAAATTACCTAAAAGGAGAAGGAGCTCCAGCCCTGTGTTCTCATTTTTGCACTGACATTAACTAGTCAAACTTTAGGAGCCTGTTTCCTATTCTGACAAATAAGTATAATACCTGCCATCCACTTACCTGCAGAGTTTTTATGAAAATCCAGATTTTTTAAAGTTAACCTATTGTAGGATTGTTCTGTTCATAGGATCAAATAGAGGCAAGTAGCTTAGGGTTTCTTAGGTATTTGAATCAATAAGTAAACCTGGATTGTTACAATTTGGGCCCATCAATAATCACAGATTATTGGGAAAATAATAATGATGATCTACTTGTGTCTGATCTTTCCTGCTTCCTGCCTTAGGATCTAGTTCCTTTTTAAACTAAAAATGTGGCTATTTTCTGTTATTTTTAGCAAAAAGGGTAAAATACTTCCAAAAGCAGGAAAAGAAAGGAGAGAAAGAAAGTCCAGCTAGTAAAAGTGAAATTCCATGTGATTTGTTTGTTTCTACCACCTACTTCTGGATAGGCAGTTCTGTGACCTGGTACCTGAGACAGCAGCTGCGCTCTGTCTTGGTTGAAAAGAAATCTTCCATCATTCAAATCGGTGTTCTCTCAAACTTTCCGTAAAAAGTAGCATTCTTTCAAGGAATATCGTGAGATTGCTGCATAGGCTTTGACTCTGGTATGTTTCTGTTTTTCACAGGTATTATCTGAAAAACAACATGGAAACAGAAACTCTTTGTTCTGATGAAGATGCTCAGGAGTTGTTGAGAGAGAGTCAAATTTCCCTCCTTCAGCTCAGCACTGTGGAAGTTGCCACACAGCTCTCCATGCGAAATTTTGAACTCTTTCGCAACATTGAACCTACTGAATATATAGATGATTTATTTAAACTCAGATCAAAAACCAGCTGTGCCAACCTGAAGAGATTTGAAGAAGTCATTAACCAGGAAACATTTTGGGTAGCGTCTGAAATTCTCAGAGAAACAAACCAGCTGAAGAGGATGAAGATCATTAAGCATTTCATCAAGATAGCACTGCACTGTAGGGAATGCAAGAATTTTAACTCAATGTTTGCAATCATTAGGTAAGAGAACACATTTTTCTTAAGATTCAGTTCAGTTCACAGATTTAAAATATGTATCAGTCCAGGAACATCGTATAATTAGTATAAATGCAGTAGATTTTAATTGACTCATAAGGGACAATTCTTTTTCTCTGAATCCTAACCTTAATTGAAAATCTCTCGTACCAACAAAACCAGCTGTGCCAACCTGAAGAGATTCGAAGAAGCCATTAGGCAGGAAACATTTTGGTAGCATCTGAAGTTCTGATTTGGAGCTCCGAAAATCTATATCCCCCACTTTTTTTTTTTTTAAGTTTGTTTCAACTTTTCTCAATATCAGTTTACTTTTCTGTGGAAATAACAATACCCCAAAGAGTTATCAACAAGATTAATGATATCATGTATGCGGAGTTCCATCAAATAGCACAAAGCAGTTGGCCAGGAAATGTTAATTTTCTTCCCTTTTTTTAAGAGCTTAGATTGAGGTTAGAAGAAAAAAAAAATGGCAACAATTAGTTATGTTGCTATTGAGGGTGATTATTAAATGAGTCATTTTCTCTGTCTGGGAGTTTAGTCATACTCTCATTACTATCATAGCTTATTTTATTACTAGAGGATATTTGCTCAGTCGGTTTTATCAAAAGGCCGCTATGGGCTAAGCACTGGTATGTATACATACTGCTATGTATGGATACAAAGCATCAATACTTATATTCAGGTGGTTTTGCTGATAGTAAACAGATGAGGAGGGTCTATAGGGAAGAGGAGAGTAAAACGCCTTGGCTTGACCCTGACCCTACTTCCCTGTGCCATCTCATTCCCCAGAATTATCATCAACAGTTTCTTATGCAGCCTTCTGTAAATTGTTTTGCATATAAAGCATAAACAAGGAGGTGTTATGTGTCAATAAATAATCTGTACACTATTTTACTTTAGTTGTTATATCACATTTCTTTTTCTCCTCTCAGTGGCCTAAACCTGGCACCAGTGGCAAGACTGCGAACAACCTGGGAGAAACTTCCCAATAAATACGAAAAACTATTTCAAGATCTCCAAGACCTGTTTGATCCTTCCAGAAACATGGCGAAATATCGCAATGTTCTCAATAGTCAAAACCTACAACCACCCATAATCCCTCTGTTTCCAGTTATCAAGAAGGATCTCACCTTCCTTCACGAAGGTAAACATAAGGCAGAGGGTTTCCATCTTTGCTTGGAGAAGCACAGAATAAATGCCATGTGATTTCCTTTTTCTTCTCTGTCAATTTCAGGAAATGACTCAAAAGTAGACGGGCTGGTCAATTTTGAGAAGTTAAGGATGATCGCAAAAGAAATTCGTCACGTTGGCCGAATGGCTTCAGTGAACATGGACCCAGCCCTCATGTTCAGGACTCGGTGAGTATGTCATCTTCAGTGCCACGTGTGAGAGTAGAGAAGGTTAAATTTAGAGCTTCCCAATAAATGATTTTTTAAAAGTTTGAGTATTTACATTTGTCCTACGGCAGAAATTATAGTAGGATGTGCTGAGAATCACCTGTGAGCTCTAATTTGGAATAAATGTCTTATTCCTTATAAAGTGTTCTTTTGGCTGTCAGTAAAAACAGTTTGTCCTTCAGATATTTTCAGTGTAATAGTCACAATTATGTATTTCTTATTTCTCAGAACACTGACTTGTAGAGCTAAAACTCATAACTAGTAGTATGAACTAAAATATGTAAATATCCGAAATAGTCTTGTCTTAATATCCACACAACAGATTTAGCTAGCAGTGTAGTAAAAAGTGATTAATTCAGTGAAAGAGAGAAAAGTCGGTCTTAATTCTAGAACAAAAAATTTAAATATATTTGTCTTTTAAGCTAGAAAAATATTTCTAGTAAAGTTGCGTGTGTGAGGTGATTATGCAGTTTAATGTTTGTGGGCTTCTAGAACTGCTTATCCAGAAGTCTAGTCCTTTCTTTCTGAGCTTGTGATCTTTCTGTCTCTCTTTCTACACCCATGCTTCAATCTCCATGGCTCTCACTTACAGGAAGAAGAAATGGCGGAGTTTGGGGTAAGTGGTGGAGACCTTGCATACCCACACACAGTCCTTATTCTGCTCATTGTATTGTTTTCTTACCTGCTGTATTTTCTGATGCTTTGCATTTTTGCATTTTTTTCCTTAACCCTCTTGCTGTAGCAGAATTTCAGACGGCAAACTGACTTCAAGTTTAATCTGTTGGGGCTTTTGCTTTTGAAGTCATGATCCATGAGAGCTGTGAAATGATTGATGACTGTTCTGGGGAACTATAGGCCAGTTTTTCTGAACTCTTAGAAAGATTTTATTTTAATATAATTGGTGTGTCTTGAAATGCGGAAAGCTCAAAGTAGGGGGAGGGGAGGAAGGATATTAGAAGGAAAAATTGTACAATTAAAATATTTCACAGATATGTGAGAAATAAATATTTTTAATATAAAATAGGTGCCCCCAGGTGTTAAACCCAAATTTTTTACAGCTCAACTAACTACTATTTTCATTCTGTATAAACCAATCCTTTTTAAAAATAATTCTTAACAATTCATGTGCTCAATAGTTTCCATACATACATGTTTACATTTGCATGATTGTTTTATTAACAGATTGACCGTATTACTTTAAAAACTCACTACATTCAACTCAAGGAATAAGAAGACAATTGTGAACATTGTAGTTAATTTTATTTAAATATATATATAATATCCTCTTTAGGGGAAGTAATCTTAATGTTGCAAATCTTAATGATTATAGCTGTGTATTCTTGCATGAGCTTTTATATGTAATTATTATTTTCTGGCATCTGTGAGAGAACTGCCTTAAATGCTCTATAGAGGTGAAAAGTAGAATTTCCTAGTTCGAACTGAACAGGTGCCAAACATATATTTTTATATGTATATTATGTATAATTTTCTTTTAACTAAATTTTTTTAATCTATATTATTCTATATTCCTGTGTAACAGTTTACTCACTGGAATGAAGCATGTGACCTTTTGAACATAGAATATTAATATCAGTCTTGGCACGTTTTAAATAGATAAAGTACTCCCATGCTAGAGTGAGCTGCATATCTACCTTTTCATCTTCCAGGTCTCTCAGCCAGGGTAGTACAAACGCAACAGTGCTAGATGTTGCTCAGACAGGTGGTCATAAAAAGCGGGTACGTCGTAGTTCCTTTCTCAATGCCAAAAAGCTTTATGAAGATGCCCAAATGGCTCGAAAAGTGAAGCAGTACCTTTCCAATTTGGAGCTAGAAATGGACGAGGAGAGTCTTCAGACATTATCTCTGCAGTGTGAGCCAGCAACCAACACATGTGAGTTTTTCCTTAAAGTGGCTGCCGACTTTGGCTAGAATGCAGATTTGTTTCCTGTACAGTGATATGGGCAGTGACAAAATAAGGCTTAGTGCAGAGGGGGAGCTGGCAATCATGAGATATACTAGTCCTTCCCTTGAATGCTAATATTGAATACTGGATAGCACTGTGCGCGGCCAGGCCCTCAGGTCAGCTGGGTTAGTGTGTGGAGGATGACACTGTCCACATCTAGGGCAACCCGTTGCTTTAGTTTCACCTGGACACAGCCAGTACACATGCAAGGGGCGCATATGTAGATATGGCTCCCAATTATGTGTCTTGTGTTCTCAGAAAGGTGCCCCCAAATTATGGGCACCCTGAGGGGAGTCGGGGCATAAAGTTGAGTGTGCTGGCTGCCTTTTAACCACTAGCCCAGACAACACCCAACAAGAAATTCACCTACCAGTTAGAGCAATAATTCTGCTCCACAATGAACTACAATAGCCATTAAAAATCGGGTTAGTCTATAAATGGGGCAGTTTTTTTTTGCTAAATCTGCATCTTGACAAAGGCATTTTCCATTCAATACACTCCTGTGTCTTTTATGTGCAGATTTGAAGATGTCTGCTATAGGATTTAGTTTAGATAGGTGATTTGAGAAGATTTGGATTATTAGATTTACCCAGGACACTGTAGAAGCACTGTGTCATGGTGAAGAGCTTGTCCTCTGGAGTCAGAGTGGTCTGAGTTCAAATCCTGTTTGCCTCCTCTTACTAGCAATGCAGCCTTAGGCAAGTTACTTGACCTCCCTAATCCTTAGCTTCCAGGTGTGTATAAGGGAGGAAGCATACATATGTCATTGAGTTTTGCATATTAAGATACTACATGCACAATATTTAATTGTCCTAAATTGCTTTGCCATTTATCTACCACAAAATATATACTCAGTATAATACTCAAGCATTTTTGGCTACTGTTTGCTTGCATAGATAATTCTACCTCCTAGGAATGTGGTAGTAAATAGATTGCAGTTGGCAGCATTTATTAAATAAAAACTTAGTGCATATACTTGTCAACCAATTTGGAACACCATTTTAGAAAAATAGTGTCTGATGACTTGTCTGTTGTAGTTTTTATCATGTATTTGTGTCTTTCATATACATGGATATAACATATTGAACTACCCACATTTTTCTATATTTGTAATGGGGTGTTTAATAGTATAATCATCTTTTGAGATTGCTGACTTCATAAAGTAGATACCTTTGTCCTGCCACATACCTAATATTTTCTGTAACTAGGGTCCCCCATATCCATTTCTGTGCTTCATAAAGGCAGCAGGACGAAAGGTGTGCCTTTTAGTATTCTAACTGCAGAAAATGCTCACACAGTTCTAAAATTATCTTCTACATAGCTACTAGCATCTAAAATTCTTTGTTCTATTTTCAAACCCAAACAATTACCAGTGCCTAAGAATCCTGGTGACAAAAAGCCTGTCAAATCCGAGACCTCTCCGGTAGCTCCAAGGGCAGGGTCACAGCAGAAAGCTCAGTCCCTGCCACAGCCCCAGCAGCAGCCACCACCAGCACATAAAATCAACCAGGGACTGCAGGTTCCCGCCGTGTCCCTTTATCCTTCACGGAAGAAAGTGCCCGTAAAGGATCTCCCACCTTTTGGTAAGTGATTACATTCGTTTCTTTTTTTGGTGCCATTCACTCTCATGGTTTGCAAATTAGGAAAAAAATATTTGTCTTGGATAACTTTGTCTAATATATTTGAGTTTCTATGTTAATTATTAGCTCCTAATAAAACCTGAACATTGAGCAAGTTAAACCTGACTTTGCCAATGGAAGGGGTTGTTTTTATAAGTAATATCTCATTTAATCACGCTAATTTGCTACGACAGGGTGTTAATAGAGAGTTATGTGTCCATTTAATTTTTGCTGAGTGCAGAAGATGCTTTGTTCATTTACATTATTTAAACTGGTTTTGCCTTACAACCAACGAACTGCTGGGATTTAAGCAGAATATTTTTAAGTTAAATGAATTGTCTGAAGGTAAATTCTTATTTGTTGACTCACTGATTCTATAGCTTAGGGGGAAAAATAAAGCAACTAACTCCTGAGTATGGAGGAGTTAAATTACACTTCATCTTTCCTACGAAAAGAAAAACATCTAGTAGTTTAGCCCCTTTGTGGAAGTGGTACAACACAATAATTTTTCATAAAATGCACAGCTTGTTTTTTTCTACGTATATGTGAATGAAATAATTGATAAAAAATAAATTATTAAAAATAAAGGGATAGTAGGGTGGGCGCGGTAGCTCACGCCTGTAATCCCAGCACTTCAGGAGGCTGAGGCAGGTGGATCACTTGAGGCCAGGAGTTAGAGACCAACTTGCCCAACGTGGCAAAACCCCGTCTTTACGAAAAATACAAAACGTAGCTGGGCATGATGGTGCATGCCTGCAGTCCTAGCTACCTGGGAAGCTAAGGCACAAGAATTGCTTGAACCTGGGGGGTGGAAATTGTAGTGAGCCGAGATTGCATCATTGCACTCCAACCTGGGCGACAGAGCAAGACTCTGTCGATCGATCGATCAATAGATAGATAGAAGGGAAAGAGTTTACTTAGATAACATTGGATGTTGATAGCTACGTCCCTGCACAGTTACAGCCCATCTGTATGGCTGGGGTGAGAGTCATTTATTTCATAGACCTCTCACATGTTCTCTGTCCTCACCTCGACCATCTGATCAGCAAATGTCCTCTTTATTGATATTGGGGGGGAGAGTAAGAAAAGAACACCTTTCCTTGATACGTTTCTCCTTTCAAATATTTGTGTTGATCCCCTCATCACAAACACATTGAATTATGTGTTTCTTTATATATTGTTTTTAATATGCATGCATTCCTGAATCCCCTGCAGTCTGACTTCTGTATCCTCTTTATGCAGAACTTCTCATATGGAAGAATATCAGTCTTCACTTTAGCTAAAAACAGCTTATTAGCCATATTTAATATAATGTAGATGTGTCTGAGTATAAAGCTCTATCCCCCATGTTTCTGAAGCCATAGCTCTCAAAATGTCTTTAGTTCCATTTACGAACTTTAGAAATGTGGATGAAATATCATTTGTTGTCTTGTATTTATTTAGTTTAACATACACATTTAAAGTCACAGTATATAAAATACTAATTTAGAGATGCTGCAGGTGTTTCCCCCACTCCAGTTCATGAAAGAGTTTTGTTCTATATACTTTCTACATCTTTAACATTGGTGTCTTTGTCCATCACTGGGACCACTTTTGAAGTATCTAACACAGCTTTCTCAGGCATAACATCTTCACATCCATCCACATGGTTTGAAAGATAGTACTTTTTGAATCTGTGTGTGATGCTGGCCTTGGAAATTTTTTCCACATCAAAACTACCCATTCAATTAGCTTTATTTCCTGTGTATATGATTTCTACATGTAATCAAAGTATTGCTTTAAAAGGTTTTTTTTAAAAAAAGATTGTATTAAAACAACATCAGACTGCTTACATGAAGTGAAATGAAAGATTAAATCTTTGTTAAATTTTACTAACACTAATCTGAGGTGGTTTCAGGCTGTAGTGCCTTCCCAAATATCTCTTTGTTGTTCAAAATAAAATTGAGAGTGCCTATTAAAAATATTTTACTGTAACTTCCTCATTTATGAAAAATAATTTTGAGGAGGGAAATCATCTTACATTGACATATAGAATAATTTTTCCTCCACTCTCATCCTGTTGGATCCTACACATGGTGCTGGCTCACTTCTTCTTCTGAAACCACCTTCCAAGGTTTTGTGACACAGCACTTTCATGGTCTCTTCCGCCCTTCTCTTTCATCTGTTTACTTGATCAAGTATTAACTGCATGGAATTCCTTAGAGCACCTTCATTCACTTTCCTGGTTAGCTCCTCTTAGCTCTTGCCTCTGTACTCTTCTCCCTTTATTCTCACTTCCCTTGAGCTACCCCTTTCCAAGGATACAAAACAGCTTCCAACTCAAATTTGGTTTCTAATAATAAACATATCTAGCTGTGCCACTTCCATCCTAAATTCAGTGTGTCCAAATTGTCCATTTTTTCTTCAATGTTTACTAATATATTGTTGAATAAAGATGGTGACTACTTCAAAGTTTAGAATCTGATGTAAAATATCAAAAGCAAACTATTTCTGGTACTCGGCAGATATCAGCCTGAAACCAAACTACAGGTATGTCATGCCTTCTGTAGGCACTTACTCTGTGGACCATGAAGAATACAAAGAACATTTACATTGTAAATAGGTTGAACCTCAATGTAATGATATTAAATCTTAGCACAAAAGAGTTTTTCAGTCATAAATGGTGTTTATTTTCAGACTTGAAAATACATATGTAAGGGGTTTTTTTTTTCTATTATAGGCATAAACTCTCCACAAGCTTTAAAGAAAATTCTTTCTTTGTCTGAAGAAGGAAGTTTGGAACGTCACAAGAAGCAAGCTGAAGACACAATATCAAATGCGTCTTCGCAGCTTTCTTCTCCTCCTACTTCTCCACAGAGTTCTCCAAGGAAAGGTAGAATTAAATTACTTTTTGTTTTCTTGTATTGAAACCTGTACATTTTGGCTATGGGAAATTCCAGAGTTATATATTACATAATTCTTAACGTTATCGTCATTTAAGATGAGCTCATATGTAATTGCCCAATGGATTTTTTTCCCTCAGTTCATAAATTTGGAAGAATGGCGGTTTTTAAAAATGTTATACTTACAATAAATAGTATTAAATTTATAACTATAAGAAGCCTTTTAAAAATACATTTAATTTTTATTCATGATAAATATACAAAGAATTTTTTATATTAAAATTTGTTCTAACTAAATTTGGTTCTATGATATTAATACGGAGAAGAGGGCTTTGAAAACATGAAAAACTAATACCTTCCTGATTTATTTTTTCATTGTATTAACACAGGTCTTGATTACCTTTTTGGTTGCTACCTTGTTTTATTTTTAAAGAGACTATATTTTAGGTACTCAGAGACACCTCCTTATGTTGATACCTTCTCATATTAAAAGAGTAGGTAATTTTCTGCTGCATAACTCTTAAGGCTTCTTCCTCCTCCTACCCTTTTAACTGAATGAGTGTAAGCCAATAATAAATGGCTAGGACTGAATTTTCCCTAAAGGAAGGCCAAAAGGGCTTAATACATTGTTAAATTTCACTGACACAACAGGTATTGCTTTACTTGGTGGATATTTCAGACATCTGTGCATTTTGTATGGGTATCAGTCTCTCCTGTCCTTGTTACATGGATGCATCTCAATTCTTTTCTCATCCTGTTGTTAGGTGGCAGTGGCAATCAGCTGAGATCTTTTGGCTCCGGGCAGTTGGACTTAACCAGTTCCTCCTCTTCTCTTGGAAGTGAGAACAGTAACAAGAATAACAATGCACCACGGACCTATGGGATAGGTGGGGTTTATAGAACCAAAAACGGGGTGGGAAAGAGAGGAATCATCTCATTAGTTAATGAAAATGGGAGAATTCCTCCAAATGTCAAGTGCTCCATCTGAGTGATTTACTTTTCTGAAGATTTTTTTTTTTAGCAGACTGTTCAGGGAAGGCTTTAAATCTTATCTGTCAGATCTTGCACTGTGGTTTTATAAAAAGACGTTTTATAAATGAACACATTAAATCTTATCAAGACCTGTGCAGCCTTTAAAAAATAAATCAGGAATTACCAATATACTGAAAGAACATACTTAAACTGGCAACATGTAGATGCTCTAGATTTTAGTTTTTCTTAGGTAAGTGGCATTGAAGAAATTTGCATTGCATATAATATAAAATAAATACTTAAGTAACATGAGATCCCTAGTAATGTAGACAAGAAAAACAATGAATATTGAGAAAGAAGATTTGGATTTTTTTCATTAAAAACATCAAGATAGGGCCGGGCACAGTGGCTCACACCTGTAATCCCAGCACTTTGGGAGGCCGAGACAGGCTGATCACCTGAGGCCAGGAGTTCGAGACTAGCTTGACCCACATGGTGAAACCCCTGTCTCTAGTAAAAATACAAAAAAAAAAAAAAATTTGCCGGGCATGGTGGCACCCGCCTGTAATCCCAGCTACACTGGAGGCTGAGGCAGGAGAATCGCTTGAAGCCAGGAGGTGGAGTTTTCAGTGAGCCGAGATCCGCCACTGCACTCCAGCCTGGGTAACAGAGGGAGACTCCGTCTAAAAAAAAAAAAAAAATCAAGATAGGCCCCTTCCGTTGTGACTTTCAAAATTATTTTTAGTAACAAAAGAGAGTTACGGGTACTTTCAGGCCAAGAAGTGGACATCTGTTTAGCTATTCTGTAGTAACGATCTTGTGAAAAGTGCCCATTAACTCCTTCAAAACAATTGGCTTTTATGTGATTCAACCAATATTAATATTGAAAAACCAAATGGCAAAAATTCAAAGACATCTTCAGGTCTTATTTCTTATTTTTGTTTATATGTTTACTTAAAATTGTAAGTAGGATACAGATATTTCCAGTTGAATTATTCTATGCCATACAAGTTCTAAAAATTGAAAACTGTTGAAAACAAGATCAGTGGCTTTGCATTTTGAAAAAAACATACTTTAAAATCTGATCCGTTTTCTTCGTGATTTCTTTTCTATAGACTAATAGTGTAATGATATAGGTAAGGGAGCTAAGAATAGTCGAGTGGTGCCTTTTCTGCATGTTTTCCTAGCTTGTAGGATACTTTCTTTTTTCCTCTCTAAACTTTAATTAAACAACTTAAGCTTCATTAGAATAAAACATTTGTCTCTTAGTCATGTGGTATCTACAAGTGAAACGGAGTTTTTCTCCCCAGTTCTATAGAGATATCTATGCCTGCATTTTATTTTTGCTTCTATTTGGTATACTTCCCTTTGGTGTTATGAACCTAGAGAGTCTAATTAATATGGTCGTGTTTCTCATGCAGGCTATACTTTGGCTCCCAGTGGTACTGTGGATAATTTTTCAGATTCTGGTCACAGTGAAATTTCTTCACGATCCAGTATTGTCAGCAATTCGTCTTTTGACTCAGTGCCAGTCTCACTGCACGATGAGAGGCGCCAGAGGCATTCTGTCAGCATCGTGGAAACAAACCTAGGGGTGGGCAGGATGGAGAGGCGGACCATGATGGAACCTGATCAATATAGCTTGGGGTAGGTGGCTTTTCTTAGTGTTCTTTTGAATTTATCCTTCCATCTCTCTTTTGGTAATGAGTCTTTTCTCCCAGATGTTTATTTTTATTTATTTTACATAATGCCTAAGAATTTTTCTCCCATCCCAGTTCTGATTTTTCACAATTTCTACACTAAGTATCATGTTATTTTTGTTAAGCAGACTGCTTTTTTAGTTAAGTTTTTTCTTCAGTGGAACACAATTGTTCTGTTTTAAAGGCAGAGGGTGACTGTAGGATCCATCCTGAAATAATCAAATTATATTGAGCCATCCTTATTGTTGTCGGAAATTTTTTTTTTTTTTTTTTTTTTTTTAATGTCACGTTGCATTCTTTTCCCCCATGCCTGTTTTATAGTAATGACAAACTCAGAAAGCTAGACGTGGCAGAACTGGCCACTATAAGGCAATTCAGTGCTACTTTTATCCTGTTTCTGGGATGAAAGCAAGCTACCTTTCTAGGAAAAAGGGTGTTTTGGTTTTATCATAGTTGAATTAGTTATCAATCTTGGTTTGTTTTTTTTTTCTTTTCCATTTCTTTTAACCACTTAGGTCCTATGCACCAATGTCCGAGGGTCGAGGCTTATATGCTACAGCTACAGTGATTTCTTCTCCAAGCACAGAGGAACTTTCCCAGGATCAGGGGGATCGTGCGTCACTTGATGCTGCTGACAGTGGCCGTGGGAGCTGGACGTCATGCTCAAGTGGCTCCCATGATAATATACAGACAATCCAGCACCAGAGAAGCTGGGAGACTCTTCCATTTGGGCACACTCACTTTGATTATTCAGGGGATCCTGCAGGTTTATGGGCATCAAGCAGCCATATGGACCAAATCATGTTTTCTGATCATAGCACAAAGTATAACCGGCAAAATCAAAGTAGAGAGAGCCTTGAACAAGCCCAGTCCCGAGCAAGCTGGGCGTCTTCCACAGGTTACTGGGGAGAAGACTCAGAAGGTGACACAGGCACAATAAAGCGGAGGGGTGGAAAGGACGTTTCCATTGAAGCCGAAAGCAGTAGCATAACATCTGTGACCACAGAAGAAACCAAGTCAGTCCCCATGCCTGCCCACATAGCTGTGGCATCAAGTACTACAAAGGGGCTCATTGGTAAGTTTTAAAATTGGGGGACTTTGTCATGTCTGGATCATGTCTTTAATGTAACTTATTACAATAGTAAAATTATGTGTTTGTTGGTTCTTTTCCTCATTTTCTCCATTGTACTTCCAAAGTGGTGGTGTGTTAAGGTCTTTGAAATCAATAGTGGTTAAGAGCTCAGGTTTTGTGGTCAGGTACATACAGATATATTCCTACATAACAAAACATTCAGTAAATCTTAGCTATTAGGATCAGTAGATTGTCATTGTGGATATGATCTAGTCTAATTTTTTTCTCTTAACCTAAAAATCAGGATAGATTCCTATTATTCATAGAGGAGAAATTTTTCTTTAATTGAAACTCTTTTATATCTTTTATTCTTCTATTTTGTTCCCTTGATTGTGTTTAGAACTATACACTTTGTATATTTAAAAGTCTCCCATTGATTTTTATTCTGCACACACATCGATTCTTGATAAGCAATTATTTGTGCACAATGCAGAAGGAGGGAGAGGTGCTAATAGTACAGTGACTAAGAGCACGGGCTTTGGAGTCAGGCGGACTGGGGATTGAATCCTTGTTTTGCCACTTTATTAGTTTTGTGACATTGGGGAAAATACAAAGCAGTGCCTGTTTCCTCATCTGTAAAACGAGCTTAATAATTTCTACTTAATAGAGTTAGTGGGAGGATTCAAGGAAATTTATGCAAAGTATTTAGAACAGTGCCCAGATAGTAGATTCATTAAGTACATGAAAGCTATTGGTGCTGCTGTTTCTGTTAGAAGAGGCTGTCATGCTCCCTCAGCCCTGTTGAGATGTATTTTCTATGGCACAATTAACATCTATATAGATGAAGTGTAGAAACAGATTATTGGTTGTAGAGTGAGAAATTCTGGAGTATAATCATTACAGACATTACTTTTATTAGTAGGAAAATTGTAGTTATTTAGCCATGTAAATAGTCATGGGTAGATTTCAAGTTTAATATCCTTTTACAATGAATAAGGAGAAAACAGTAAATATTCTTAGGTTGGACTTTTTCAAGTGCTTACAACTAATACTCGGAATTTGTATTGCAAAGGAAGGAAGAATGATTTTTAGTTCCTAACAGTTGAGTTTAAAAAGTTCAAGAAAATAAAACTTTAGTTTTACTTGCCTATACAGTAGGTTTCATATTCTAGGTCATGAGCATCAATAAAGGGATTTTAAGAAAAATTGACACCTTATAGTAATAGTTTTAGAGTTTTTAAATTGGTATCCTTTGTGTGACTTTTCCAAATTTATTTTAATTCACTGTTTCCGTAAGTGAAGTCCTAAGACCCAAGAGTGATGTGGAATTGCTTCTCTGCCTGGTAAAGATAAATGCCCAGAAAAAGGGCAGATCCGGCAGGCAGAGAGGAAAAAGGAAACTTGTACCAAGCGCAAACAGGTTCCAGGCATAGTGCTGTGTACTTAGGTTCTTCCTGTGCTTCAGTCTTTCCAATAAGTCCAGGGGTTAGGTTTTAATCTTGCTACTATTTTATAGTTACAAACTGTTTTAAACAGACAAGCAGCCCATTTAAAGATGAAAGTACTTAGATGCACTAGCAGCTTTTCTCACCAACTGTTTCACCACACAGTGATAACCATTGTGAAATTTGGTTTAATTAACATGCATTCCCTGGCCTGCCTCACACCGCACCTCTGACCCATACCACACAAATTCACATTTGCTGCTACACTGTGGATGCTGTTTTAATAATTATTTTTATATTTTTAATTAAACTTTTGTGGCATGAACTACTTTTTAATGCTGGTGCATTGTTTCTACTCTAGCACGAAAGGAGGGCAGGTATCGAGAGCCCCCGCCCACCCCTCCCGGCTACATTGGAATTCCCATTACTGACTTTCCAGAAGGGCACTCCCATCCAGCCAGGAAACCTCCGGACTACAACGTGGCCCTTCAGAGATCGCGGATGGTCGCGCGATCCTCCGACACAGCTGGGCCTTCATCTGTACAGCAGCCACATGGGCATCCCACCAGCAGCAGGCCTGTGAACAAACCTCAGTGGCATAAGCCGAACGAGTCCGACCCACGCCTCGCCCCCTATCAGTCCCAAGGGTTTTCCACCGAGGAGGATGGTATATACACATAAATATTCCTAAAACCTCCAAGTTAGATGTGTTCACTTATGCTGCTTCCCAAGGCATTTCTGTTTTCTTAACACTGCAGTCAGCTATGTCTAACCATACACCACACAAAGAACACTATATTCAGAGTTCCAAATTTAGGGTTACGGCTGTTGACTGCTCTGTGTGTGTGTGTGTGTGTGTGTGTGTGTGTGTGTGTCCCTAAATGGCTTTAAAAATGCCAAAGATTATGGAGGGAGTCACTTAAAATACAGTGTGTATATAACTGGATTTCTTTTCTAATTCTCACTAAAATTTGACGGCTTTCTGTGTGTCTGTGTGTTTCCCTAAATGGCTTCAAAAATGCCAAAGATTATGGAGGGAGTCACTTAAAATATAGTGTTTATATGACTTGATTTCTTTTCTAATTCTCACTAAAATTGAAGTACTTCTGTGACCCTATTTTGAGAAAAAGAATAAGGCAGGTGCGATGGCTTACACCTATAATCCCAGCACTTTGGGAGGCCGAGGCAGGCAGATCACTTGAGCTCAGGAATTTGAGACTAGCCTGGCCAAAATAGTGAAACCCTGTTTCTACTGAAAATACAAAAATTAGCCAGGTGTGGTGGCAGGCACCTGTAATCCCAGCTATTCGGGAGGCTGAGGCAGGAGAATCACTTGAGCCCGGGAGGCAGAGGTTGCAGCGAGCCAACAACATGTCACTGCACTCCAGCCTGGGCGACAGAGGGAGACTCTGTCTCAAAAAAAGAAAAAGAAAATAAAAATCTCACAAGTTTGTGCTGTTGTCAAGAATTTTAGAAGCATCTAGGACTCTCAAAGGTGGATGGTTAAAGTTTTCTGTGGAAACTTTATATTTGCACTTTTAATGAATTGGGACTCATTTGGAAATGAAAGTCTGATAAAGAAAGATACACTATCAGCCAGCCCGGTGGCTCATGCCTGTAATCCCAGCGCTTTGGGAGGCTGAGGTGGGAGGATTGCTTGAGGCCAGGAGTTTGAGACAAGCCTGGGCAACAAGTGAGACCTGTCTCCATAAAAATATTTTTCAAATGACCCAGGTGTGGTGGCATGTGCCCATAGTCCTAGCTACTATGGAGGCTGAAGTGGAAGGATCACTTGAGCCTCGGAGTTCAGGACTGCAGTGACCCACGATTGTGCCACTGCACCGTAGCCTAGGTAGCAGAGCAAGACCCTGTCTCTAAAAGAGAGAAGGGGAGGGAGAAAGGGAGGGAACGAAGGAACCCACATTGTCTGTAACTCTTTGTGCATTCTTTCTACAAACCTATCTGACCATGCTGAATTGAGAATGAGGAAGGAGATTATGTCCTCCCATCCTCTTTAAAGTTTTCAGTTTAACATGTTTGATTACACAATCATAGATAAAAGCAACACATGACCGGGAGATTGGGAGGCTGAGGCGGGAGAATCACTTGAGCCCGGGAGGCGGAGGTTGCAGTGAGCCAAGAACACTGCACTGTGGATGGCAAACCCACACCCTGTCTCAAAAAAATTAAATAAATAGAAAAACATTACAAATGAAAATTACTTAAAATCCTGCCACTTGCAGACAGCCATTATTAAAATGTGGTTACATATCCTAGACTTTTTGTGTGTATCTGATCTTATATTATTTTTTTAAAATGACACATGCTGTTTTACAACTTTTTAAAATGAATTTATTTACTTTCTGAACAAAAATATATAATGCATATCTTTTTAATGTTGTGTGTGTGTATATATGTAAAGATATGTATTGCATACATTTTAACCTTTTTATTGTTGTTCATCATTGCTTAGGAGAAAAGACAAGGATTCTAAGTGAGCTCTACTAAAAAGAATATGATTTTTTTTTTTTTTTTTTTTTGAGGCGGAGTCTTCACTCTGTCGCCCAGGCTGGAGTGCAGTGGCGCCATCTCGGCTCACTGCAAGTTCCGCCTCCCGGGTTCGCGCCATTCTCCTGCCTCAGCCTCCCGAGTAGCTGGGACTACAGGCGCCCGCCACCGCGTCCGGCTAATTTTTTGTATTTTAGTAGAGACAGGGTTTCACCGTGTTAGCCAGGATGGTCTCGATCTCCTGACCTCGTGATCCGCCCGCCTCGGCCTCCCAAAGTGCAGGGATTACAGGCGTGAGCCACCGCGCACGGCCGAATATGATATTTTTATTTAGCACATCAGTGAATATATTCTCTATAGCACAAGAAATTACTTGCTTGCTCATTTATTTCTTTTTCTTCCCTGCTGTATTTGCAGAAGATGAACAAGTTTCTGCTGTTTGAGGCACAGGCTTTTCTGGATCCAGAGCGAGCCACCTGAAGGGAGAGCACAGGAAGATGTCCCGAGCATTGGAGCCTTGGAACTCACATTCTGAGGATGGTGGACCAGTTTGCCTCCTTCCCTGCCTTAAAAGCAGCATGGGGCTTCTTCTCCCCTTCTTCCTTTCCCCTTTGCATGTGAAATACTGTGAAGAAATTGCCCTGGCACTTTTCAGACTTTGTTGCTTGAAATGCACAGTGCAGCAATCTTCGAGCTCCCACTGTTGCTGCCTGCCACATCACACAGTATCATTCCAAATTCCAAGATCATCCCAACAAGATGATTCACTCTGGCTGCACTTCTCAATGCCTGGAAGGATTTTTTTTAATCTTCCTTTTAGATTTCAATCCAGTCCTAGCACTTGATCTCATTGGGATAATGAGAAAAGCTAGCCATTGAACTACTTGGGGCCTTTAACTCACCAAGGAAGACAAAGAAAAACAATGAAATCCTTTGAGTATAGTGCTTGTCCACTTGTTTACAATGTCCTCCTTTAAAAAAAAAAAAAATGAATTTAGAGATTTTGTTCAGAGAGTAAATGTATATCCATTTAATGATTACAGTATTATTTTAAACCTTAAGTAGGGTTGCCAGCCTGGTTTCTGAAAAACCAAATATGCCGGACAGGGTGTGGCCACACCAAGAAGACGGGAAAACCTGGCTTGTGACCCTGGCTTCCCGTGTCCTTCTGGTCTCACCCGCGAAGTGCCCTATCCTGGAAGTATGAAATGTTAGCCAATTAATACCAAGACACCTCATCTGCTCCTTCCCCAGTGGATGGGGTTCTTCTGTAAAACTGTTTGCACATGGCCAGGGGAGGGAACTAGGACCCTTGTGTCTTGTCTGAGCCTTATGGAGGCAGGACGGTGTCATTGGCGGATGTGTCCTGCTCCATTGAGATGGATGGCAAACCCCATTTTTAAGTTATATTTCTTTGATTTTTGTTAATTTAGAGGTTTAGGTTTTGTTTTTCTTTTTTCTTTTTTTTTTTTGAGAGAAACATTTATAACTGGATAGCATTGCAGTGAAAGCAGCTTGGGATGTTGGAGCTAATGCCAGCTGTTTATACTGCTCTTTCAAGACAGCCTCCCTTTATTGAATTGGCATTAGGGAATAAACAAGCCTTTAAATGTGATAAAAGATCAAAAACCTGGTTAGATATGCCAGCCTTTGCAAGGCAGGTTAGTCACCAAAGACTAACCTCCCAGTGGCTTTATGGACGCTGCATATAGAGAAGGCCTAAGTGTAGCAACCATCTGCTCACAGCTGCTATTAACCCTTTAATGACTGAAATGACCCCTCCACTCTATTTTTGTGTTGTTTTTGCACAGACTCCGGAAAAGTGAAGGCTGCCAATCTGAGTAGTACTCAAATGTGAGGAACTGCTGGTCTTGGATTTTTTTTCCATTAAATTCAGCTGATCATATTGATCAGTAGATAAACGTAAATAGCTTCAAATTTTAAAAGTGGAATTGCAGTGTTTTTTCACTGTATCAAAAAATGTCAGTGCTTTATTTAATAATTCTCTTCTGTATCATGGCATTTGTCTACTTATATATTACATTGTCAATTATGCATTTGTAATTTTACATGTAATATGCATTATTTGCCAGTTTTATTATATAGGCTATGGACCTCATGTGCATATAGAAAGACAGAAATCTAGCTCTACCACAAGTTGCACAAATGTTATCTAAGCATTAAGTAATTGTAGAACATAGGACTGCTAATCTCAGTTCGCTCTGTGATGTCAAGTGCAGAATGTACAATTAACTGGTGATTTCCTCATACTTTTGATACTACTTGTACCTGTATGTCTTTTAGAAAGACATTGGTGGAGTCTGTATCCCTTTTGTATTTTTAATACAATAATTGTACATATTGGTTATATTTTTGTTGAAGATGGTAGAAATGTACTATGTTTATGCTTCTACATCCAGTTTGTACAAGCTGGAAAATAAATAAATATAACGTAAAGCCTTGCCTATATACTTAATGAATCATGCATGCTTTTTATTATTAAAGTGGAATAGAAGCCTTTAGTCTCCTGCAGAAGCAAGTCCTTTGGCTGAAGATATTTAGCCTCTGGGTTATTGGAAACTGCCCAATAGCCTATTTATTTTAGGCAGATCTCTGTTGATCCAAAGCAATTAATATCATTAATGTTAGCACCAACCAAACCACGTTCAGAATTCAGTGTTTCTTGAAGATGCTGTCACAATATATTTGCATAACATTTGTCTCTTCTCAACCGTTTCCAACAGTAATCTTTATGGTACATAATATTTTGGTTCCCGGTATACATACTGAGAGACAGGACCTCAGAGAACTTAAACTGACATTCAAGGTCACGATCATTAAGTGAAGAGTACAATTTAGCTAGTGATTCTGGACTTCTAACTAGTACACAATATTGATATGAGTGCTGATGTCTCGTGTCTGAATAATACTTTATCAGAAGGGCACTTAATTTTAAAAGGTAAAAACCAGTTAAGTAGTAGCCTGCTTAAGCACATTTTTAAATGAGTGACTCATTTCTTTTCCTCAAGCAGGCATAACTAAAAGTATTATCCATCAGCCACTGAGAAGTCTCAGAAGTCGGAGTAGAAGCAACCGGAAACCAAGGCACCAAACACTGGAAAATGCGAGGGAGTCTGAAGCGGAGCGGGAAGAAGGTCCCTCCAGAAGCTTAACAGGAAAATGGCCAGGGCCAGGCTTCAAGGTCTTTCCAAGGCATTTGTGCCAGCTGTGTCGCTGAGTAAATTTTGAAAACCTGGACACCAAAAGAGTCGGGCAATTTATTTATTTACCATTCTAGTAGCTTCAACCACACCTTTTAAAAAATGAAGAACCTGCGTGTTTGTGTATGTTGTTACATGCTCACCTATGTTGTCTTTTCACTCTAAACCCATTCCTCAGGGACTTTCCTAAACTGTCACTCAGAAAGCTTAATTTTCTTAAGCTTTAAAAAAAAAATACTAAGAATCTGATGTTTTGGAAAATAACTTCTTTATCATCACTATTTGTGTTCTTCTAAAAATATGAGACAGTGACAAATAGGCCATGGTTTGTTATCCTTTTAGGTTTTATTAGACTTACGTTTTAGGATACCTCTGTGTAGCACAAGACTGGTCTCCACTTAAGGGTATCAAGAAATAAGTATTTGCCAAGTGTAACAGTTTGCAGGGACAGAGGTTAATCTATGTTATGTTAATAATAGAACTTTGCCAAGTTTTAGGGATATTGTAGAAGGTTTTGGTGAAGGTCTGATGCTCTCCACCCTAATCAAAGAGGCCACACAGACCTGGATCTGTGTTTTCGTACATACAGGTTGAAGTCCTCAGAATGTTTTTCTCAGCTTCAATCCATTTCTCTGCTTTGGGAGGTGTAGATTTTATGCTCATCTATGATTTAATGTCTTTTACCTTTAGTTCACTGATTATATCCCAAAATATTTTTGAATAATGCAAGCTTCTGAGGATGCATGTATCAACACGCCTTTTGGTCTCTGCTTCTCAACGCCAGTGCACTACCTTCTCATACCAAAGAAAAATAGGAAACTCTTGAGTGCTTTATCCCATGATACCAGCATTCTTTAAAAAAAAAAAAAAAAAAAAACTTGCCTAGAGAATAAAGGTAATGCAGCAACTGAGGGGTCAAGTTGTTGATTGCAGAGGTAAGTGATTTTATGAAGATTCACTAAGGGTGTAATATCAGCAGAGGTTGTTGAAAGGGGTAATAAGATGGAAATGTGTAAGGCAAACTGCAGCTGAGGCCAACATGACACTTTCAAGAAAGATTTTAAAGTGAATGAGAATTTACCTATTTGAGAGTAAGACAACAATATTGACTGGAACTGAAAAATAATTCACGAATTGCACTTTTTTTTTTTTTTTTTTGAGACAGAGTCTCACTCTGTTATCCAGGCTGGAGTGCAGTGGTGCAATCTCAGCTCCACTTCCTGGGTTCAAGCGATTATCCTGCCTCATCCTACCAAGTAGCTGGGACTACAGGCGTGCGCCACCACACCCAGCTAATTTTTGTATTTTTAGTAGAGACAGGGTTTCACCATGTTGGCCAGGCTGGTCTTGAACTCCTGACCTCAAGTGATCCACCCGCCTTGGCCTCCCAAAGAGCGGGATTACAAGCGTAAGCCACCGTGCGTGGCCTGAGTTGCATTTTTTTAAAGATTTACATTTTAGCCAAGTACAAGGCAAGCTAGTTTCTATTATGCCATAGCTATATACCAGAAAAATTTATAGAGGCAATCACAACATTCCATGCAAGGTTAAGAAATGCCAGAAAAGGCTTTATTTCATGGGCAATCAAGATTGTAACAATTCTTACGGGAAAAAATGTCTAAGCCTAGAATAAAATATCTGAAATAAATTGAGTCAAATGACCAGTTTTATAAAGAATGAAAGTGAAATAAATTTAGTTCAGAGTGTTCAACACCTCAAAAATAAAAGCTAGTTTAATAGAATTTAAGAAACTTTTGGCCAGGGACAGCGGGTCATACCTGTAATCTCAGCATTGTGGGAGGCTGAGGCAAGAGGATTGCTTGATGCCAGGAATTCAAGAACCAGCCCAGGCAACAAAGAAAGACCCTATCTCTACAAAAAGTAAAAAATATAGCCAGTTGTAAGGGTGTGCACCTGTAGTCCTAGCTACTCAGGAGGCTACAGTAGGAGGATGACTGAAGCCCAGGAGTTAAAGGCTGCAGTGATCTATGATCATGCCACTGCACTCCAGCCTGGGTGACAGGGCAAGACTCTTGTCTCAGAAAAGGAACATTTTAATAATAATATTGTATGACCTTGCCAAATGCATTGTGGTCAGATGGGGACCAATGAAGTAATAGTATCTCAGAATACGTGAGGTTTTCTTTAATTTATATAGATTGAAACTTTTTTTTCACCAAATGGGACTATAAAATTGGTTTTAGGATCAGGTGAGTGTCACATTTGGTATTAAGATGAAAATATGTATATGTACAATGCTTCTAGATACAGTTTAGTGAGCTAATTTACTGTGGTCCAAGCACTTTTCTAGATGCTAGATATTTACAGATTTTATTAAAGTGAACCAAGGCACCTTCAAGTTATACTTTCTTATTTTAGAGAAGCGTCTCAGGCCCTACATGGAAAAACCTGCAGAGTGATCCCTCCGTTCTTGATCACAGCTGGATTGAAGGAGGTGCCTGATCCAAGATTTGCCAATGTAGGCTCACCAGCAGTCTAGTCTGTAAGAGGGTCCTGGAATGAGCGCCGTGACCAGCCAACAACTAACAACCTTATCACATTCTCTTTGGGGAATCCCTATGAAAGGGCAAAAACAAAACAAAAGATGCACCAAAGAAGTGAGTATGCAGAAACTACTAAGAGAAGCAATGAGGATGCAGAAATCGTAAACAAGAAGGAGCCCATGAGGTCAAGAAAGCAATTCATCAAAGGCAGGAATCCTGTTAAAAACTTAGACACTTCTTATGGAACAACCAAATGATCCGTCATCGCACCTGAATAAAATGTCCAGTCTTAGAACAACTCCCTGAAGCTTGGCTCTGAAATGTTCTTGTTCTTCATGAGGCCAGGATGGAGAGCTATTTTTTCTGTATCCTCTCTAAATAACCACTCTGTTCTCAGCATCTAGAAACAGTGCCTGGGATAATGCCAAGGTGTTTAATAAATGAATATATCAAACAACCTAAAAGACAGTTACACAGGTAAATTGGAGACTCAAAAATCAGACAAAATGCATGTGTGAAGAGGCGTCTATAACTGCTCAGACTGGTGAATATTCAGAAGTGAAATAAATGATTTGTAACAAGGCTAGCAAGGGTTTCAGATTAATCAAAAGGAGCAAAGGATAAAAGACTGTTGAAAGAGTTCAGTTTGGTGTGACTACAGAAGTTCAGTGGAGTGAAAGGTCAATGAAGACTGAAGTGTCCATAAGAAGAGACGAGACTTCAGCTATAGCTTCAAGTATCATTTGAAGATGTGAACGAAAGCAAGAGGCAGGGCTATTGGCATGGCTGTGGGACACTGGAGTCATGCCTCATTAGATGGGACATTATGATCGGAATATACTGAGAAATTGGTTGGGATAAGTAGGGAGCGTGAGATTAGCACAAAAAATGTTTAGAGATTGTTCATGTTAGGGGATTAATAAATGCTTGTAAAAAGAAGGAAGGAAAGGAGAAAGAATTGGCAGAATCTTTTGATGAGACAATGGTAGGAAAGGATGACTTGATTAGTCAGGACCAGGCAGGATGGAGGGTGAGGTGGGGGAAGGTAGCTAGCTGGGAAACCTGCTATCATCCCAGGCCTGAGCTAGCAAAGCCCTGGAAAGTATGGTTTCAAAGGCCATTCAAAGGAAAAAAAATCAATAGAATTTGGTGTCTAATAGCATATAAGAAACTTAAAAGTTAAGCCAAAATTTTTAAAATGTTCAAGATCCTACTCTGAATGCTTAAGATAAAGAGAATAGGCTGGGTACAATGGCTCACACCTGTAATGCCAACACTGGGAAGCCAAGGTGAGAGGATCGCTTGAGCCCAGGAATTCCAAACCAGCCTGGGCAACATAGGGAGACCCTGTCTTAAAAAAAAAAAAAGAAAAAATTATTCAAGCTTGGTAGCATGTGCCAATATGTCCCAGCAACTTGGGAGGCTGAGGTAGTAGGATCACCTGAGCCCAGCAGTTCCAGTCTGCAGTGAGCTATGATCGTACCACTGCACTTCAGCCTGGGTAAGAGAGCAAGAACTTGTCTCAGGAAAAAAAAAAAAAAAAGTAACATTGACAAAGATAAGGAAGTTGCAGAAAATGTTAATTTTTAAAACAGTCAAAAAAATTCTTATCCATGGGATTCAAAGTTCCACACTATTTCCACTGTACCTTCTGTTAATACATCATCAGGTAAGGCTCTGGATGTGGTTGCGGAAGCGGGCATTCGACCCTCTTCAGGTACAATCACAGTACTGGTGAGTCCGCACCATCTATTCACTGCATTTTCCAAAACATCTGATTGTGTTTTCTTTTTTTTTTGAAACAGAGTCTCGCTCTGTCGCCCAGGCTGGAGTGCAATGGTGCGATCTTGGCTCACTGCAACCTCCGCCTCCCGGGTTCAAGTGATTCTCTTGCCTCAGCCTCCCGAGCAGCTGGGACTACAGGCACGTGTCACCACGCCCAGCTAATTTTTGCATTTTTAGTAGAGACGGGGTTTCACCATGTTGACCAAGATGGTCTTGATCTCTTGACTTCGTGATCCGCCCACCTCAGCCTTCCAAAGTGCTGGGATTACAGGCGTGAGCCACAGCTCCTAGCCATCTGATTCATTCTTTTGTGTCATTGTAAAGGTTGCGAATCATTGAGTGCAAGCACTACATCTAACTAAGCTATTTCTAGCACTGTATCCTTCAAGGATATCCTTAAATAATAGAATTTGTATAATGTTGGATCAGCTGGTTAGATTTTAGAGCTTTTCAAAAGACGGAAAATGTAGAAGAATCAAAATAGCCAAGCAAATGCCAACGAATAGAATGGGAAGAGTCAAATAGAAAATGTGAACGGTTAAGCCACAGCCCTGCAAAATTAAAATTATTTGCTCACATGCAAAACTAGGCCCAGAGAAGGACACTGACAATGTGGAATCGGTAATTTCAAAAATTCACCTCAAAAAGCTGGAGGACCGGTAGAATGAAAACCACCAGCCTGTTCATGGGTGAACTGTGGTACTTGTGTCCTTTCTTCCATTTACTTTCCTGAGGAGAGGAGAGACTGCTCGCCTGGTGTTCCACTGCGCCCCTCCCCAGCAAGCCCCTCACTGACCCGTGAGGCAGGAGCAGAAGTTGTTCACTACAGATTCTCACTCCATCATAATATAAGCAAGAACGCTGGGCACGGTGGTTCATGCCTAATCCCAGCACTTTGGGAGGCTGAGGCAGGAGGATCACTTGAGGTCAGAAATTCCAGACCAGCCTGGCCAACCTAGGGAAACCGCATCTCTATGGAAAATACAAAAATTAGCCAGATGTGCTGGCATGCACCTGTAATCCCAGCTACTCGGGAGGCTGAGGCACAAGAATTGCTTGAACCCAGGAGGCGGAGGTTGTAGTGAGCCAAGATCGCACCTCTGCACTCCAGCCTGGGCAACAGAGCGAGATTCTGTCTCTAAATAAATAAATAAATAATGAAAAATAACCAAATATAGATATGGGAAGAAACATGAAAATAATAGTGTTAAAGGAGGTGGAAGAACAGCAAGGAAAATGAGGGAAGGGAAAGGATAAGAAAGAACAATTGAATGGTGAAATAATAAGCAAATATTCAAAAGCAAAAAAAAAAAGCAACACAATAGTTCATATCTGTGGTTTGGAGCAGACCCCTCCTGAAGCAGGAAAACTCTACTCTTTGGGAAGTGAATTTCCCATTAATAACAGTTAATGTGACTCACAGATTGGAGGCTTCTGATAACAGCAAAAGATTGTATCCTTTCATTCTCAGACTGGGGTAGGTACCAGATGCTCTTACTTAATTACTTGAGGATATAACTACATAATCTTGCCCATGATTGCTGCACTGAGTTTACCTGGTTTGAGCTCAGAGTGGTTTACCTCATTGATTTCCAGCGTCCTTTAAGGTCAGTCACATATGATTGCACTTAAGATATTTAAATAGCTGTTTCTTTTTCCTCCCATAGAGTGTGCGATCATCAGAGTTCCCCCAAACCAGAGAATCTCTACTTAGCCAGTGCAATGGCTCAACATGAACCCGTATTTGAAATTTCATTTTACCCAGTCAGCTCATGAAGAAGCAATTTATCTGTGGATTTATATAAATATCACTATTAGAGACAAACTACTTATAAATGCTTTAAATTCATTTCTCCTCCAGACCCAGAAAGGAAACCCAAATGTATCCACTTTACGCATTCAAAGCCTTGACATTCTGAGCTAATCTTTCATAAATGGATCGAAGGGAGGGTCTCCTTCCTTCCTTGGGGCTCACCCAGAGGTTGCTCCTTTGCAATCCACATTGATGAAGGACACCTTCCCTGCTGGAGGTCACGTGCCTGCAGGATATTCTTTGAAGAGCAAACACCACCCTCCAGCCTTGAAATGCTGGCGTGGCTTCACCGTGTCTAAATCAAGCTCTGTCCACCCAGACAGGAAGACTCCACCCTGTTGTGACAGGCACAATGTGGAATTTGTGCTTCAGTGAGCTTCAGATGATTCTCACCCCACACCTTGGATGTGTTTTCGAAACAACGTGGGATATAAATAAATAAAACACATTAACCATTGTGGTGCTTTATTCTCTCTTCAGTATGTGTAAGCTGATTTCTACCATAAAAGAGTTTTTTTCTCTCCTTCCCCCTTCCTTCTTTCCCTGCTCTTCCACCGCCCTCACCATCACCACCCACCCTGCCCTAAAAAAACAGTTCCGCTTTTGGTATTCTTCTGTGAGGTTCCACACTTCATTGAAGGGTGATTCTCCTAGTGGAAATTTTAAAATGCATCCATTCCCATCCTCTGGCTTATTCAGAATCCTCTATTGCCACATCTTTAGGTGCTGCTTCAACCCCCATTTACAACTTACCTCAAGCTCATGAGTGTCTTTTCTTGCTCAAGTTCTCATCCTATCACTCGCTGCACAAAAGCCTTGGAGAATGTTCATTTCCATCCCAAGAACAAAATAAGCTTTTGCCCCTCCCCACCTTAAAACAATTGCTCAAGGTAATGGTCACCATCTCACAAAATTAAATGATTAACTTTTGAGGTCAGACTGTGGTTTTTCTACTGAAAAACTTTTCTTGGCCGTGCGGAAAGAACAGTCCGTCTGTTCCATGTGACACAGAAGTGTGAAGACGATGCCCGTGTTTCTGTCCCAGGCGAGGAAGTTTGTATGTAAATACAGTGAGGAAAGGGTAAGAAGACAGAGATTCAAAGCAAAAAAAGGGAACAGTAAATGCACACAGTGCAGTTTTACAACTAAAAAACCAAATTTACACATTTCTGATGTCAAGAAATCAGAAGGCATTTGGAAAATATTCTAGCCCTTTTAAAGATATTGCAAACCGTTTTCCCTGGTTATTTCTACATAGCAACAAACTTTTATCTCTGAAAATAAACTGTCCATCTCCTGAGAAGAGATTATGTCTCTTCTGAGAACTCTTTCAGATACAAGAATGTGAAGGATTCCAGTTGTTTGGTCCTGCTTACTTTTCCTGTGACGTGGATATATGAAGCGGTATAGGAATCCCCGTCCAGAAGTTCTCAAGAGAGGAGATGGGCTTCTATGCTTTTTTTTTTTTTTTTTTTTTTTTTTTTTTTTTTTTTTTGAGATGGAGTCTCGCTCTGTCGCCCAGGCTGGAGTGCAGTGGCCGGATCTCAGCTCACTGCAAGCTCCGCCTCCCGGGTCCACGCCATTCTCCTGCCTCAGCCTCCGGAATAGCTGGGACTACAGGCGCCCGCCACCTCACCCGGCTAGTTTCTTTTGTATTTTTCAGTAGAGACGGGGTTTCACCATGTTAGCCAGGATGGTCTGGATCTCCTGACCTCGTGATCCACCCGTCTTGGCCTCCCAAAGTGCTGGGATTACAGGCTTGAGCCACCGCGCCCGGCCCCGGGCTTCTATGCTTTTTTAAAAAATGTGACAGAAAGTCTGCATGAGGTTTTAACTTTTTTTTTTTTCCTGGTGAGGACAAAGTCAGTTTTCAACTGTGAGAAAAGTGCTCTGAGGCAAACTCGCTTTCACCACAGCTTAGCCCTGTGGCATCTCCTGCTGTGGCCATGCACCCAATAAATTTCCCTAGATGTGCAATTCCTGTAGCCTGGTCCTGGTCAGGCTGGCATGGCAGGAGGGCTTCCTTCTATTACTAAAGTGGAGTCTCCAAATTACCTCTTTGGAACGTGTGAACCCTAGGGCATGGTTCCCAACCCCTGAGCCACAGACTGGTACAGGGCCACAGGCAGGGGCTGAAGGGCGGGTGAGCAAGGGAAGCTCATCTGTATTTACAGCTGATCCCCATCGCTGGCATTACTGCTCAAGCTCCCTCTCCTGTCAGACCAGCGGCGGCATTAGATTCTCATAGAAGCACGAACCCTATTGTGAACTGTGCATGGGAGGGATCTAGGTTGCGTGCTCCTGATGAGAATCTAATATCTGATGATCTGTCACTGCCTCTGATCATCCCCAGATGGGACCGTCTATTTGCAGGAAAACAGGCTCAGGACTCCCACTGATTCTACATTACGGTGAGTTGTATGATTATTTCATTATGTATTACAATGTAATAATAACAGAAATAAAGTGCACAATCAATGTAATGTGGTTGAATTATTCCAAAACCATCCCCCTGCCTGGTCCATGGAAAAACTGGCTTCCACGAAACCAGTACCTGGTGCCAAAAAGGCTGGGAACCGCTACCCTAGGGGAAGAATTTAAATACAAATGTAGCAAACTCCAGTTCCTTATTTTGTTCTGTAAAAGCATTATTGATTTTGACAACCCAAAGCATCATCGGGAAAACAGGGAACACACTGCATGGACATCTGCCATGAGGGGGATGTTAGTGATCGTTGGCTACAGAGCTCTGTGAAGGAGCAGGAAGAGAGCCAGGAGTCTAGTGGGCACCCCCGGGGGCATAGCCCCTGTGTACTGGTGTGCACGCTGGACGCTAGTGACCTGGAGGCCAGCAGTGGGAGGGGACAGGCAGCATTAGGGATTAGAAAGCAAAGACTTCATGAGTTTATTTTGGATTGCTCTCTTTCTTTTATGTTCCTTGTATTCGTCTGCTAGAGTGGCCACAGCTTGGGTGTTGTAAACAATACAAATGTTGTTCCCACAGTTCTGGAGGCAGGGGTCCAAGATGAAGGTGCTGGCAGTTTTGTTCTTTCCTGAGGTCTCCCTCCCAGATTTGTTCTCCCTGACTTGCAGATGGCTTCCGGCTCACTGTGTCCTCACAGCGTCTTTCCTCTGAATGTGCATCCATGGTGTCTCCCACTTCTTATAAGGACACCAGTCCTGTTGGTTTAAGCCTCTGCCCTGTGACCTCGCTTAACCTTAGTTACCTCTTTGAAGGCCCTGTCTCCAAATGCAATCACATTGGGAGTTAGAGCTTCAACACATGGATTTTGGGAGACTACAATTCAGTTCATAACAGGTCATTACCGAGCCACCAGGTTGCTAAGAGCAAAACCTCAAGTTCATGAGTGCAGCTGTGCCCAGGTGCAGCGCCAAGGGATACCCTGAAAAAAACTTTTTTTTTTTTTTTTTTTTGAGACAGAGTCTTGCTCTGTTGCCCGGGCTGGAGAGCAGTGGCGCGATCTTGGCTCACTGCAAGCTCCGCCTCCCGGGTTCCCACCATTCTCCTGCCTCAGCCTCCCGAGTAGCTGGGACTGCAGGCGCCCGCTACCATGCCTGGCTAATTTTTTGTATTTTTAGTAGAGACGGGGTTTTACCGTGTTAGCCAGGATGGTCTCGATTTCCTGACCTAGTGATCCACCCGCCTCGGCCTCCCAAAGTGCTGGGATTACAGGCGTGAGCCACCATGCCCAGTCAAAAAACTGTTTTTCATGTACTTATCGGAACGGCTAAAATTAAAAATACCAAATGCGGGAGAGGGTGTGGGGTAATAGGATCACTCAAATTGCTGGTAGGAATGTAAAATGGTACAGCTGCTTTGGAAAGCATTTCAGCAAATTCCTATAAAATTCAACAGTACTATAAAGTTATAAATGTACTGTACTATATTTATATTAATATAAACTCAAGTATCACTATAAAATTAAAATTACTACACAACCCAGAAGTTGAACTCTTGGGCATTTATTCTCAGCACATCCAGGATAATGTAGACTTTTCCTTGATTGACTTGTAAGTTCAACATGTCCATGGTTTATGGTTCATAATGTCTACCTATGTTTTAATATCATATGCCAATTTATTGACATATTCTCCATTAACAAAAATGAGAGAGAAAGAAAAACTCTTCTAGATAACAATCCTCCCTGCTGTTTCCCTAGCAAGTCATGGGTGAGATCATTGGAAGCTGACCTATGGTGCTTTAGGTGTCTCATAAGACTCGCAGCATTTCTTCCTCCTGGGGAAATGCTCTGCTGAGTTCACAATCTCAAATCAAATCTGCTTTGTATGTAGGAGAATGAAACTGGATCCTCATCTCTCACCTTATACAAAAATCAACTCAAGATGGATTAAGGACTTAAATCTAAGACCTGAAACTATAAAAATTATAGAAGATAAAATCAGAAAAAACCCTCATACACATTGGCTTAGGCAAGGATTTTATGACCAAGAACCCAAAAGCAAATGCAATAAAAACAAAGATAAATTGCTGGGACCTAATTAAACTAAAATCTTTTGTTGTGCAAAAGGAACAGTCGGCAGAGTAAACAGACGTGGGAGAAATGCTTCACAATCTATACATCTGACAAAGGACTAATATCCAGAATCTACAAGGAACTCAAACAAATTAGCAAGAAAAAACAAACAATCCCATCAAAAAGTGGGCTAAGGACATGATTAGACAATTCTCAAAAGAAGATATACAAATGGCCAACAAACATGTGAAAAAATGCTCAACATCACTGATCAGGGAAATGCAAATCAAAACCACAATGCAATACCACCTTACTCCTACAAGAATGGCCATAATCAAAAAATAATAGATGTTGACATGGATGCGGTAAACGGAGAACACTTCTACACTGCTGTTGGGAATGTAAACCACTATGTAAACCACTTCCATAGTACAACCGCTATGGAAAACAGTGTGGAGATTCCTTAAACTAAAAGTAGGCCGGGTGCAGTGGCTCACACCTGTAATCCCAGCACTTTGGGAGGCCGAGGTGGGCGGATCATGAAGTAAGGAGATCAAGACCATCCTAGCTAACACGGTGAAACCCCGTCTCTACTAAAAATACAAAAAAATTAGCTGGGCAGGGTGGCGGGTACCTGTAGTTCCAGCTACTTGGGAGGCTGAGGCAGGAGAATGGCATTGAATGCGGAAGGCAGAGCTTGCAGTGAGCTGAGATCGCACCACTGGACTCCAGTCTGGGCGACATGGTGAGACTCCATCAAAAAACAAAAACAAACAAAAAGACTAAACTAAAATTAGAACCACCATTTGATCCAGCAATCCCACTACTGGGTATCTACCCAGAGGAAAAGAAGTCATTTTATGAAAAAGATACTTGTACACACGTTTATAGCAGCACAATTCACAGTTGCAAAAATGTGGAACCAGCTCAAATGCCCATCAATCAATGAATGGATAAGGAAACTGTGATACACACACACACACACACACACACACACACACACACACACACACCATGGAATACTACTCATCCATAAAAATGAATGAATTAATGGCATTCGCAGCAACCTGGATGGGATTGGAGACTATTATTCTAAGTGAAGTAACTCAGGAATGGAAAGCCAAACATTGTATGTTTTCACGCATAAGGGAGAGCTAAACTATGAGGATGCAAAGGCATAAGAATGACACAATAGACTTTGGGGACTCAGGAGGGAAGGCAGGAAGCGGGTGAGGGACAAAAGACTACAAGTCAGGTTCGGTGTATACTGTTTGGGTGGTGGGTGCATCAAAATCTCACAGATCACCACAAAAGAACTTACTCATGTAACCAAATACCACCTGTTCCCCAAAAACCTATGGAAATAAAAAAATTTAAAAAAATTTAATCTGCTTTATAGTTGGTTTTTAGTGTAGAATAACTTTTCCTAAGAATCAAATTGTTGCATATTTTTCTAAAACATGCATGGCGAGATGCATATAGTATACAAACATATTGTAACAGCATAAATCTGTAAGAGATAGCAAAGTAGGATGGGTTACAATTTCTTGGGAAGCAGATCATCTCATGGGCTAGGACTAGTGGCATGGTGGCTGTGTTCAAGCCACGATTGACTTCACCTCCTCTGCCATGGGAGATGCTGACAATGCAGGGCACACCCCAAGCAGGGGCTTCCGCCATTCCCTGACCCACGGACTGAGCATGCAGAGAACTGGCATGGTCTGCTTAGCACCTGCCTAAGATGTGGTTGGGGTAAGTATCAGGAAAGCGGGTGGAAAATGTGAGCCCAGGCCAGGAAATCAGAGCACAGGTTTAAGAAAAATGTCTCAGAAGTCCTTAAAAAGTCAAGTACCTGAACGGACACACTGGCTAATAAAATCCTGGCACTTTGGGAGGCTGAGGGGGTCCAGCAGTTCAAGATCAGCCTAGGCAACATAGTGAGACCCTGTCTCTATAAAAATATTTTTAAAATTAGCCAGCCATGGTGGTGTGTGCCTGTAGTCCCAGCTATTCTGGAGGCCAAGGTGGGAGGATCCCTTGAGCCCAGGAGTTTGAGGCTGCAGTGAGCTATGTACTCTAGGCTAGGCAAGAGGGTGAGACCCTGTCTCAAAAACAAACAAAATGTCAAGTGAAAGTTTAAAAATAATCAAAAGGGCCAAGCACAGTGGCTCACGAGGTCAGGAGTTCGAGACCAGCCTGACCAACATGCTGAAACCCCATCTCTACTAAAAATACAAAAATTAGCCAGGCACGGTGGTATGTGCCTGTAATCCTAGCTACTCTGGAGGCTGAGGCAGGAGAATCGCTTGAATCTGGGAGGCAGAGGTTGCAGTGAGCTGAGATTGCACCACCACACTCCAGCCTGGGCAACAGAGCAAGACTCTGTCTTAAAAAAAAAAAATCATAAGTAATAATTAGTAATAATTAATACTAATAATTATAATAATTTAAAGGAGTATTTCTCAAGACACTTGCAAGAAAGTCTGCATGGTCAAAACTTTCCATAAGCATTATTATTAATATTATTTTCACACTAATACTAACCTATTTGCCTTATTATTTGTATTGACATATACATTGATGGTACAAAAGCAATGGTGGGTAAAACTACTGGAACCTTAACATGAATCAAAGCAGTGACGCCAAACTGAACTAGCAGTCATTGTGTTTTTCACCCTCCATGCACTTGCGGTCAAACAAACCCGCAGAAACATACCAATCCTTGATAAGGCAGTAAAACTTTTTAAATTTTTGTAAGATCTTGTCCCTCAAGTAGTGTCTAATTAATATTCTAGGTGAAGAAGTGGAAAATAGAAATAAAGCACTTCTGCAGCTTAGCAAAGGAGAATAATTGTCTCAAGAAAAAGCACTTTTTTTGTTTTAGTGTAAACCGAACTAATTGCTTTTTTCTTTTTTTTTTTTTTTTTTTTTTTGAGACAGAGTCTCGCTCTGTCGCCCAGGCTGGAGTGCAGTGGCGCAATCTCGGCTCACTGCAAGCTCCGCCTCCCAGGTTCACGCCATTCTCCTGCCTCAGCCTCCCGAGTAGCTGGGACTACAGGCGCCCGCCCCTGCGCCCGGCTAATTTTTTCTATTTTTAGTAGAGACGGGGTTTCACCATGGTCTCGATCTCCTGACCTTGTGATCCGCCCACCTCGGCCTCCCAAAGTGCTGGGATTACAGGCGTGAGCCACCACGCCCGGCCAGTAATTGCTTTTTTCATGAAACATAATACTTTCCAGAAGAATGACTAGTTTTTCAGTTTTGGATAGTTGGTAAACCCTTTTTTTTTTTTTTTAATTTACAGGCAAGGTCTCTCTGTCACCCAGGTTGGAGTGCAGTGGTGTGATCTCGCCTCACTGCGGCCTCGTCCTCCTAGTGTCAAGCAATTCTCCCACCTCAGCCTCCTGGGTAGCTGGGACTACAGGTGTGCACCACCACGCCCAGCTAAGTTTTCTGAGTATTATTATTTATTTATTTATTTTAGTTGATACAAGGTCTCACTAAGTTACCCAGGCTGGTCTCAAACTCCTGAGCTCCAGTGATCCTCCTGCCTTGGACTCCCAAAGTGCTGGGATGACAGACGTGAGCCACTGTATCCAACCAACTTATTGTTTTTAATGACCAAAGTGAGTCCACCACTTCAGAGAAAACAACTGATTGACTATTGTCAATAATAAAATTCAAGCTTTCAAGTGAAAATTAGAATTTTGAAAAACTTGTATTTGCCACTATAAACTTGACAGCTCCCCAACAGTTAAAACTTTTCTATTGAGATTGCTGGAGTATCTTAAGGAATGTGGGTTTTTTTTTTTTCATATTATATAATGAAATGTATCCACAAAAAAGGTTGAGAACTTCTGTCTTAAGGTTTAGGGTGGGTTCCTGTTAGCCAGACCATTTGATTCTTTCTTACTAAAAACAATTAAGTGTAAATCACATGCATGAAAAATGTGAGTTTCTCTACTTGAAAGTGACCGGCAGCTAAGCTGCTGGGTTGCACACTGAAGTTGTTTGTGGACATCCAGAATCACTTGAAAGGTAAGACCCACTCACCTGTTAAAAGTATAGATATGCGACTCTTAGAAAAATTAGTTCTATTTTTCTTGTAGCTTAATTATAAGAGAATGATCTAGATCTAAAAAGATCATAATCCACATTCCGTCTTGGTTTGAATATATTACAAAGACAACAGTTTCTGGAGTCAGATAGGTCTTAGTTTGAACTCAGATGTCCACCGTTTCCATTGCAGGACTTTGAGATATTTACATCTCTGACCTCCAAACTAGCCTTCAGTGGTGCCTGTTGCCTGGTTTGACACCCTTCTGACCTCTCTCATGATGGGTGGTGGTCTGTTGGACAAATAGGATATGTCAGAAGTGATAGTATGTAACTTCTAAGATTAGGTTACAAAAAGATTTCATGCGTAAAGTCGTGCTAACTCAAAATCAAATTTTGAGTTTCTTTTCGTTTTAAGCACAGTTGATTCTCAAACAACACAGGTTTGAACTGTATTGGTCCATTTATATGAATTTTTTAAAATAAAAACTTGTATCTTGAACTCTTGCTTTTCTTTTGGATCATAGCTCTGGGGGAAAGCAGCGGCCACACCAGGGGGCCCTGCAGGCCACTCAGGCTGTATGTGGAGAGGCCCGTATGGAAGAACTGAGGCTGCCAATAACCACGTGGGTGAACTTCGTAAGAGGGGTTTCAGCCCCAGCCAAGCCTTGAGACGGCTTGTGGCCTGGCTGACAGCGTGTCTTCAGCACCATGAGAGACTCTGAGCTAGAACCACCCAGACAAGCTGCTCCCAGATTACTGAGCACAGAAACTATTTGTTATTTTAAGTTACTATGTTTTGGGGATAACTTATTAGATAGCAATAGATAATACAGGTAACTAAAATATTGTTTTCATACTTTAAAACATGTCCTGAATCTTCCAGGAATATATTTCTCTAGAAATCTGTTGAGGGTTGGCTCAGTTGTCTGCATCTAAAATAGAAAGATCAGATCCACTAAAGCCGACAATTCTTTGCTTGAAATAAGACAGAAGTGTGTGGTCTGATGCAAAATTGTAGCGATTTCCTGGAATGTAGGGGCCAGGCTCACAACCTTAGCTATATTTCACTATCCTTCCATCACTGTTTCTCTGGTGGTTTGGGTTGTCTGGAGTTAGTTCTCTAGTAGATTCATGAGGAAAGATTCATGGGAACGCTCTTGCACTGCAAATTCAGTTTTAATGTACAAACACTCAGCTCACCTTTTCTTTTCTTGAGTGTACTAAAAATGACACTTCACTGTCTTCTTGCATAAAGTAGTGCTAAGTCAAAATCGATTGTCAATTTGTATGTCTTTTCCTTTGAAGCATAGTTGATCCTTGAACAACATGGGTTTGAACTGCGCGCTGGTTCATTTACAGGCTTTTTTTTTTTTTTTTTTTTTGAGACGGGGTTTCACTCTCATTGCCCAGGCTGGAGTGCAATGGCGTGATCTTGGCTCACTGCAACCTCCACCTCCCAGGTTCAAGCGATTCTCCTGCATCAGCCTCCCTAGTAGCTGGGATTACAGGTGCCCGTAACCATGCCCAGCTAATTTTTATATTTTTAGTAGAGATGGGGGTTTCACCATGTTGGTCAGGCTGGTCTTGAACTCCTGAACTCAGGTGATCCACCTGCCTCCGCCCTTCCAAAGTGCTGGGAGCCACCCAGGTGTGAGCCACCACACCCAGGCTACAGGCATTTTTTTTTTATATCCAGTGTGCTTGCTCTCCTACATCCTCTTTCACCTCTTCCACACTTTCTGCCTCTGCCACCCCTGAGACAGCAAGACCAAACCCTCCTCCTCCTCAGCCTTCTCAACATGAAGACAGTAAGGATGAAGGCCTTTATGATGATCCACTTCCACTTAATGAATAGTGAATGTATTTTCTCTTCCTCATGATTTTCTTAAGAGCATTTTCTTTCCTCTAGCTTACATTATTGTGACAATACAATATATAGTACATAAAACAGGTCAGGCATGGTGGTTCACGCCTATAGTTCCAGCACTTTGGGAGGCTAAGGCAGGCAGATCACTTGAGCCCAGGACCAGCCTGAGCAACATAGTGAAACTCTGTCTCTACAACAAAACCAAAAACATTAACTGGGTGTGATGACACATGCCTGTTGTCCCAGCAACTCAAGAAGCTGGGGTTGGAGGATCACTTGAGCTCAGGAGGTTGAGGCTGCCATGAGCCGTGGTTGCATCCCTGTACTCCAGCCTGGGTCACAGAGTACGACCTTGTCTTAAAAAAAAAAAAAAAAAAAAAAAAAGGAAGAGCAGCGAGCTAAAGTTTCCAGTCAACAGTAAGCTATTTATAGTTAATTTTCCAGGGAGACAAAAGTTATCACAGATTTGCCCCTAACCCATATGGTTCAAGGCTCAACAGTAGTATGGTATTTTTATGAAGTCTAAAGGACTTTTTCTTTCTTTTTTTTTTTTTTTTAAGCTATAGTTTTGGCCAGGCATGGTGGCTCACGTCTGTAATCCTAGCACTTTGGGAGGCTGAGGCAGAAGGATTGCCTGAGCTCAGGAGTTCGAGACCAGCCTGGGCAACATGGTGAAACCCCATTTCTACTAAAAAATACAAAAAAAAGTACTCAGGCATGGCGGCGCATGTCTGTAATCCCAGCTATTAGGGAGGCTGAGACAGGAGAATTGCTTGGACCCGGGAGGCAGAGGTTGCGATGAGCTTAGATCGTACCACTGCACTCCAGCCTGGTCAACAGGGCAAGACTCCATCTCGGGAAAAAAAAAAAAAAAGCTATAGTTTTATCAGACTAAGTCTTGGCATTGTAAGTTCTGGGCTATTATTTCATACAAGCAGGGGTCCATCCAACAAGTAGTTTCAAATTCTCCCTAACGAAAGTTTTATTGCATTTTAAATTTTAGTATTTGTTCTTTTCAATTATTTTGGTTTTCCTCTTCAGAGACCTCTCCCTATCAAACATGCTAGATCTTCTTTTACTGTCTTCTGTAGCTTTCACTTTTTATCAAATCCTTTTTATCTTTTCTCATTTCCTTTGATATTTAAAAGTTTCCTCCTTTCCGACTTTCACTTCCCTTAAGCATTTTGTGTTGTGTTTATTGTCACATCTTGTTTGGTTTATCTTAATTTCTCTCTCTCTCTTTTTTTTTTTTTTTTTTTTTTTTTTTTTTTTTTTTTTTTTTTGAGGCAGAGTCTTTCTCTGTCGCCCAGGCTGGAGTGCAGTGGCATGATCTTGGTTCACTGCAACCTCTGCCTCCCAGGCTCAGAAGATTCTCTTGTCTCAGCCTCCCAAGTAGCAGGGACTACAGGCAGGTGCCACCACACCCAGTCAATTTATGTATTTTTTGGTAGAGACAGGGTTTCACCAGGTTGGGCAGGCTAATCTCAAACTCCTGACCTCAAATGATCAGCCTGCCTCAGCTTCCCAAAGTGCTAGGATTACAGGTGTGAGCCACCACACCTGGCCCCTTTATTTCTCAAATGTTTTTTTCCCTAAACCTTTTCTGAGTTTTTTCATATCTCATTTAAATTTTTCTTTGCTCTATTTACTTTATTTTTGTAAATTCTGATTTTTATGTTTTATCAACACATATAATAGTTTTCTTTATGTTCGTTTAGCATGTTTTGAAATATTCAGTTAAAGTTTTCATCTGTTGTGTGAGCTTGAATTTCTGGTGTTATTTCATAGTATGTAAGGATTTAATCTCCTCCTATTTCTCTTTTTCTGTTTTTTTTGTTTGTTTGTTTGTTTGTTTTTGTTTTTTTGAGATGGAGTCTCGCTTTGTCACCCAGGCTGGAGTGCAGTGGCACCATCTCAGCTCACTGCAAGCTCTGCCTCCCGGGTTCACGTCATTCTCCTGCCTCAGCCTCCCGAGTAGCTGGGACTACAGGTGTCCACCACCACACCCGGCTAAGTTTTTGTATTTTTAGTAGAGATAGGGTTTCACTGTGCTAGCCAGGATGGTCTCGATCTCCTGACCCCATGATCCACCCACCTCGGCCTCCTAAAGTGCTGGGATTAGACTTGAGCCACCGCACCTGGCCCCATTTCTCTTTTTCTAATAATACCAACTTTGTTTGAGATTTGATACAATCCTTTTCTTTAGCTCATTTTTAATTCAAATGACTATTTTTGCATATTTAAGAGAGATGAAGGAGTCAGAATAGCATTTCTAACCTCATGACTCTAGAACTCTTCCTTTTGTTGTTTTCACAAAGAGACTGAAAACGTGGCAGTGAACTACCTGAGGTTTTCATTCTCTGTTCATCTCTAATTTTATCTGGATATTCTCTTTCCTTTGTCTCTATTGTCCCTGCCCTAGTCAACTAGGAATCTATTCTCAGCATTTGCTCCTCCATGTAGGGCTTTGTCATGGAAAATCAGTCTGGTTTGTTACTTTCAAGAATTCATAGGCACAAACACCCAGGCAGATCCGGCATCCTCAGATCTTCCAGCAACCCCGGTGCAGTTATCTGGACAATAAAACCTGCAAAACACTTTTCAAGTTTCTACAGTTATTCTCAGAATACTCTACCATGTTTTCCCGTGAATAACCGATAGTAATTTAGGAGTTCTCTGTCTTTGGTTTTGCTCTCCTGGTTGCTCCGATGTTTTTTTATGGGGGCATTCAGAAGGTCAAAAACCACACTGCCACTGCCACCTCATTCCCAGAATGGTATTCTCTTACTTTTTCTTTTGAACATAATTTCCTTGGAAATGGTTTTTAGAAACTTGTGCACTTATTTAATTTGCTTTTCTATTCATTTATAAACGTTTTTACTATGTAAATTTCAAAATCTAGACAAAGGTAGAGATGACAGTATATTGCTATCACCCCATGCACCCATTTTCAACAACGATTCACATATGACTAATCTTATTTCATTTTGGGACTATGTATGTTTCTGTCTTCCAACCCATTGGATTATTCTGAAGAAAATTCAAGACATTATGTCATGCCAGCATAAAATGCTTCTATTTTTAAATTATTTTCAAATGACAAATGCACACACATACAGCTGACCCCTGAACAATGTGGGAGTTAGGGGCACCAACCCATCCCAAAGTCAAAAATCTGTGTATAATTTTTGACTCCCCCAAAACTTACACAAATCAACACACATGTTGTATGCTATATGTACATAGTATGTCTAGTTTCCTGTATTCTTACAATAAAGTAAACTAGAGAAAATAAAATGTTATTAAGAAAAGCATGGCTGGCTCTGCACAATGGCTTATACCTGTAATCTTAGCACTTTGGGAGGCTGAGTTGGGCAGATTGTTTGAACCCAGGAGTTCAAGACCAGCTGGTGCAACATGGGAAAACCTCATCTCTATTAAATAAAAAAGAAAGAAGGAAAGAAAGAAAGAAAAAAAGCAAGCAAGCAAGCAGGCAAGAAAGAAAGAAAGAAAAAGAAACCTATGGCTGAGTCTGGTAGCTCATGCCTATAATCCCAATGCTTTGGGAGGCTGAGGAAGGAGGATCACTTGAGACCAGGAATTTGAGACCAGGCTGGTCAACATAGTGATGCCCCATCTGTATTAGTCCATTCTTACACTGCTGTAGAGAACAGCCTGAGACTAGGTAATTTATAAAGGAAAGAGGTTTAATTGACTCACATTTCTGCATGGCTGGGGAGACCTCAGGAAACTTACAATCATGGCAAAAGGTACCTCTTCACAGGGTGGCAGGAGAAAGATTGAATGAGTGCCAAGCAAAGGGGGAAGCCCCTTATAAAACCATCAGATCTCATGAGAACTCACCACTATCAAAAGAACAAAAGCATGGGGGTAACCACCCCCATGATTTAATTACCTCTCACTAGATCCCTCCCACAACATGTGGGGATTATGGGAACTACAATTCAAGATAAGATTTGGATGAGTACACATGTTATGCCCAGACCGTTTATTCCCCGAAGAAGACCACCAGAGTCCAGAGTCAAAGCTAAGCAGCAAGGATCTTTATTACAGGTTCGAACCTGGAACTCTCCCTCGCTCGTGAAACGAGACGGGCAGGAGAGCTCCCCTACTGAGCTCTGAGCAGTGTTATATAGTCTAAGAAAAGTGGGCATAGAGTTATTATACAAATCAGATATATGATTGGCTAGTGTTTGAACAAGGCGATTTGGCTAACTATGATTGGTTCCCGCCATTTCTGATATTTTGGTTCAAACTTTGAGGCGGGAGAGCAGGTTTATGGCAGCAAGAGTTTATCTTACTTAAACACGTCTTGTGACCTTGCCTCAGAACTTACAAAATCTCTGGTATGTGCAAAACAAAATCTCTGGTACGTGCAGAAAACCAGGTACTCACAGAACTTACGAAATCTCTGGTATGTGCAAAGATTAGAGAGCAGAACAAGGGTGTAGCGGGTGGGGGGCGGGTACACATCTATCTTTGTGTCCTTTCATTTCCCCCTTCTCATAAGTAACTGGATGTTCAATCTTGGATTTCCAGAGTCTTATAATATAGCCTCACTTTCTGGGTGCAGGAGAGGCTGGTGATGGCTATGGAGGACCATTAGTTGGATGGTATCAAACCTTTCTCTGACAAATTGTAAAATTTTATTTACCACACAGGGGCCTATAGTGAATAGAAGTAGTAAAGACATTAGGGGGCCTAAAAGGGGTGCCAGAAGGGAAAACATTGAAGAGCTCCACCAATTGTTAGCGGCTGTAGTGAATTGTTGCTTTTTCATTTCTAAGCTTAGTTCGTGTAGGCGTTGGACTCTTTCCTCAACTAACCCTGACTCATTTATATAGAAACAGCATTCTTCTTTGAGGAACATACAGGTACCTCCTTTCTCAGCCGTGAGTAAGTCTAAGGCTCTGCGGTTTTGAAGAGTGACCTGTGCTAGGGAGGTGAGCTGCCGCTGAAGGGAGGCTAGGGAATAGGCGGAGTCTTCCATAGCAACAGAGAATTGTTGTAACAGCTTGTCGTTTTCTATCATGGAGTGTTGTAGGGCCCCTCCTGCTAACCCCGCTGCGACGACAGAGGTGGTTAAGGATATTCCGGCAATTAGTGGTAGAAAAACTGCTCGTCTATGTCACGCAGTTTCAGTTGGGGCAGTCCTTGCCCCGCCTATGAACTCTGCCGGGGTCAGCAGGGTCAGTCGGGGAACTAGTGTAACAGGGATGCACAACTGTCCGTCAGAGATGCTTTTGGACAGAGTTTTTAACAGATCATATTACACCAGAAGAACACACCAGGGGGAGCACGTATGGGGCTATTAGGGTATGTAGCCGTCTGGTTGCAGAGGCTGCTACTAAATGCTGAATAACAGTAGGGGTATTTCTCTTGGTATGGGTCACGGTACAGGGCTACATCAGGTATTGCAACTGTTGATGAATTAGAATCTGGCATATAGTTTGTGGGTGGGGAGGAAAGGGGAACAGCGGTTAATGGTGGTCTTCCTAAGGTTGCACACATAAAGCAAGAGGACAGGTCGCCTAAACCGGTGAGGTTGGCGAATGCTAGCCCTTCTTGTAATAGGGTTAGCCAGGAGAAGGGCTGCAAGTCTTGTGATAGCTTGGTTTCCTGTCTGTGGATTTGTGTATGGATTAAGGGTCGAATCTGGACTAGACTCCGCCACAAGTACAGGTGGCTACTAGGCCAGCTACTACTGGCATCGTAGTCGACTGCCCCATGTTGGGGCAATGTCTACCGGGAGTGCCCTGGATCTGTTATTATCCAAGTGAATATGTTGGGAGTCCCTGTCGGGTAGCGAGTCCTGAGGAGGTTAGACTTTCTCGGGTATTCGTCCCATACCCTGGCTGAGTGCATTTTACAATAGTGGTATGGGCAACCTGCATTCTGGTGCCACCAATAATTCTTACAATTATATTCAGTCTGATCATATTCAAAACAAATCATGGGTATCCCCAGTTGGGCAATTTGGAAATTAGTGAAATTGAGGTAAATTGGAGTATTGCACCCAAAGGGGGGGCAGTCTGCACTAGCTAGCAGTTTACCTGCTTGGGGGGTTTCCCCGGGGTGAGTTTTGTTCTCATAGAGCCAGAACCTCCAGACATAGGGATTAGACGGTGCAGCAGTTAGGAGAGTCAGATGTATAAGGCATAAAAGCATAGGCAAGCTAGACATGGTTACGGCTATGTGGGTGACGGCGCAGGGTTAGCTTTAAGGGATTGTTCTTAGCTTTGTCTACAGTCCATGTAACCGGTGCTCCAGACGGCTCGAGAAGGTCAGATGTTGGGTCCACTGGTTTGACGTGTGTGTAGTGGATCCACGAAGCGATGCCTTCTACTTTGAGAGCGGTGGGAGTAGTCAGGAGTACTTGCAGTGGTCCTTTCCACCTGGGTTGAAGAGTTTCTTGCTGGTGGCGCTTGACTAGGACCCAGTCTCCCGGCTGGAACGGATGAGGCGTCGGCGGAGGTCCTGCCTCGTACAGTTCTCGTAGTCTGGGCCAAATTTCCTGGTGAATTTTCTGTAAGGCTTGTAAGGAGAACAGGAGCTCAGAGACATTTTCAGTTTCAGGTTTGAGTAAGTCATCTTTTAGACTGGGGACCAGGGGTGGGGGTCTGCCATACATGATTTCATATGGTGTGAGGCCCAGTCTGTAAGGGGTATTTCGGGCCCGGAACAGAGCGTAGGGGAGAAGTACTACCTAATTAGCGCCAGTCTCCATGGTCAATTTAGTTAAGGTCTCCTTCAGAGTCCGATTCATCCTTTCTACCTGTCCTGAGCTTTGGGGCCTATAAGCACAATGTAATTTCCAATTTGCCCCAAGAATGGAAGCCAAATCCTGACTTACCTTAGCAACGAAGGCTGGTCCATTGTCTGACCCTATTTGGATGGGAAAGCCATACCTGGGGAGGATTTCTTCCAAAATTTTCTTTGCTACAACCTGAGCAGTTTCTCTCTTAGTTGGGAATGCTTCTGTCCATCCTGAAAAAGTATCTACAAAGACAAGTAAGTACTGATACCCATATTTTCCAGGCTTTATCTCAGTAAAGTCTATTTCCCAATAGATACCAGGCCTAGTTCCTCTACACCTAATTCCTGTGGTGGTCTGGGTTTGGGGGCAAGCGTTGTTTAGTTGGCAGGCTTTGCAATTTGTTGTGACATCGCTGGCCAGTTCAGCTATGCGCCTGATTCTTTTTTTTTTTTTTTTTTTTTGGAGACGGAGTCTCGCTCTGTCGCCCAGGCTGGAGTGCAGTGGCCGGATCTCAGCTCACTGCAAGCTCCGCCTCCCGGGTCTATGCCATTCTCCTGCCTCAGCCTCCTGAGTAGCTGGGACTACAGGCGCCTGCCACCTCGCCCGGCTAGTTTTTTGTATTTTTTAGTAGAGACGAGGTTTCACTGTGTTAGCCAGGATGGTCTCCATCTCCTGACCTCGTGATCCGCCCGTCTCGGCCTCCCAAAGTGCTGGGATTACAGGCTTGAGCCACCGCGCCCGGCCGCTATGCGCCTGATTCTAAACTTGGCGTGCCTGATTAAGTCCATCATTCGCCGGGCACCCAGGTGGGTTGTCCGATGGATGTGTTCCAACACCTGCCGTCCTAATTTTTCTGGTAGGATGGTTTGGTCATTTATATCAGTCCACCACCCATTTTTAACCTGTTTTAGGGGAAGCGTGTTCATCCATTCGCGATCCTGTTCGGTATAGTTGGGAAAACATGGCAAATTTCGCGGGCCAGGATGGGGGAGCTGGAGCGCGAGGAGCTGACTGGGAGCTTTTGCTATGCTCCTTGCGGTTTGGTCAGCTAAGAAGTTGCCTCGAGCAATTGGCGTAGTTGGTTTCTGATGCCCAGGGCAATGTACGATAGCCAATTTCTTTGGTTTCCACAAAGCAGTTAATAGAGCTAGGATCTCTTGCTTGTTTTTTATTTCTTTGCCTTCGGCTGTTAATAGTCCCCTTTCACTCTTGCCCCATGATAAGTTTATCAGCATCTCGGACCATTAGGGCGGTCGCCGCGATTATCCGCAGGCAGGGTGGCCAGCCAGCAGCCACTGAATCTAATTTTTTTGACAAATAGGCAACTGGCCTCTGCCAGGGGCCTAGGTACTGTGTTAACACGGCTTTTGCAACACCCTTACTTTCATCTACGTATAAGTGGAAGGGCTTGGAGACATCAGGGAGCCCCAGCGCGGGGGCTGATAACAAGGCAGTTTTGATTTGTTGAAAGGCCAGCTCAGCCTCTTCCGTCCAATTGAAGGGCTGCTGTTCCTTTGTTGCCTGGTATAGGGGCTTGGCTAACTCAGCAAATCCGGGTATCCATAACCTACAGAACCCTGCCGACCCCAGGAATTCTCTTACTTGCCGTGTCGACTGGGGTCTAGGGATGCGTAGGACTGTTTCCTTTCGGGCTTTGGTTAGCCAGCGTTGCCTCCCTTTTAATAGGTACCCCAGATAAGTTACCTCCGACTTGCAGATCTGAGCCTTTGTTGCTGAGGCTCGGTAGCCTAGCTCCTCCAGAGTCTTCAAGAGGTCCTCAGTCCCTTGAACACAAGTTTCCGGGGATCTGGCTGCTATTAAGAGATCATCAACATATTGCAAAAGAGTTATTTCAGGGTGTTGCCGCCGGTACTCACCCAGATCTTCATGAAGGGCTTCATCGAACAGGGTTGGCGAGTTCTTGAACCCTTGTGGCAGCCTGGTCCATGTTAGCTGACCGTTGATGCCCCTCTCAGGATCCGTCCATTGAAATGCAAAGAGTCCTTGACTTTTGGGAGCCAGAGGAAGGCTGAAGAAAGCATCTTTTAGATCAAGAACGGTATACCACTGTTTTTCGGGATGTAAAGCACTCAGAAGGGTGTATGGATTGGGCACAGTGGGATGTATGTCCATGACCCTTTTATTAACTTCTCTTAAATCCTGTACTGGCCTGTAGTCTGTACTGTTGGGTTTACGAACAGGTAACAGTGGAGTATTCCAGGATGAGTGGCAAGCCCGTAGGACTCCCTGGTCTAGGAGTCGGCGGATATGGGGCGTAATTCCTTCTCTTGCCTCCAGGGGCATAGGATATTGCCGAACCTGAACCGGTCCGTCCCTGGCTTAACTTCCACAAATATGGCAGGTCGATGTTTAGCTAGCCCTAAGCCCCCAGTTTCTGCCCACGCTTCAGGGAAACGCTGGAGCCAAGAGTCAATTTCCTGATCGGGGGGCTTTTGCTCTTGATGGAGTCTGTACTTATCTTCTAAGGTGACAGTCAGGATAGATATTGGCCTGTTTTGGGAATCAGTTATCTTGGGCCCTTCTGGCTCAAAGTGGATTTGGGCCCCCATTTTTGTCAGCAAGTCCCTCCCTAGTAGAGGGCAGGGGCTCTCTGGGATGACTAGGAAGGAATGGGAGACTTTTCCCGTTCCTAAGTCTACAGTCCTCTGGGTTGTCCAGGGGTATTTTTTGATGCCTGTGGCCCCGTGCACCCAGGATGTTTTCTTAGACATTTTTCCAATTGGTTTGGTTAGGACTGAGCGTTCCGCCCCAGTATCGACCAAGAAGCGAACTGGGGACCCCTCCACTTGCAAAGTTACCCTGGGTTCGGGGAGGGGGTCCGAACCCCATCTTCCCTAGTCAGAGTCCTGGGTAACGAGTATGGAGGTAGGGTTAGCTGGTCTCTGTTTCTTTGGGCAGTCTTTAATCCAGTGACCACGTTCCTTGCAATAAGCACACTGATCCTTTTCTAATCCTTGCCTAGAGCCTTGCTTTGTCTGCTTTCTGCTTTGGCCATTCCCTGCCTGGGGGAAAGCTGCTACTAAAACTTTGGTCATTTCTTTGGTTGCCTTGAACTGTTTTTCTTCTGGAGTATCCCTATTATTATAAACTCGCTGGGCCATCTGAAGGAGGTCCTGAATCTGCTTTCCCTCTAAACCTTCTAATTTCTGGAGTTTTCTTCTAATATCTGATGCTGCCTGGTTTACAAAGGACATTACTACCGTAGCCTGATTTTCCGGTGCTTCCGGGTCCATAGGGGTATACTGTCTGAAAGCTTCCATTAATCTCTCTAAATACACAGCGGGGCCTTCTGTCGTACCTTGTAACACAGAATATACTTTAGCCAAATTGGTGGGCTTGCGAGCTGCAGCCCGGAGACCCGCCATTAGAGTCTGGCGATAAATGAGCAGTCGTCCCCTACCTTCTGCCGTGTTGTAGTCCCATCTGGGCCGGGTCAAAGGAAAAGCCGCGTTAATGAGGTCAGGATTTGCAGTTGGCTGGCCGTCATCTCCTGGAACCAGCTTTCTGGCCTCAACTTGGATTCTTTCCCACTCCTCCATTGTGAACAGGATTCGGAGGAGCTGTTGACAGTCATCCCAGGTTGGCTGGTGAGTAAACATGACACTGTCTAACAACAAGGTTAGATCTTTGGGATTATCGGAGAACCGAGCATTTTGGGACTTCCAATTGTATAAATCACTAGTGGAAAAAGGCCAATACATGAGACGGGAGAGCCCGGTATCATCGAGCGATCCTATTTCTCTGAGAGGCAGGGCTACGGTGGAGTCAGGGAGTCGGGAAGCTTGGTCCCGCAGTACGCGGCCTCGCATTCGGCCGGCCGGCCCCCCTGGGTTACTTTCGCTCTCGGCTGCTTCCGCTTCTCGGTTTCCCTCTACGGAAGCACCACCCTGGGGGACTGGGTCCTGCGGGATAAGGTGCAGATATGGTGGGGGAAGTGTGGGTTTTAACGTTAGGGGGTCCTGGCTGTCTGGCAGCACAGGGGCCGAGGGAGCAGAGGGAGTCCTTTGTCTTGTAGGTTGCATTACTAGGACCTTGCAAGGCTCAAGGATGAATGGAGTTATCCAGGGCGGTGGGTCTTCCACAAGATTTTGCCACACTAGAATATAAGGAATTTGATCAGGATGTCCTGACTGCCCTGGCAGGAAAATCTTAGTTTTTACCTTAGTAATAATAGAGAGACAGAAAGTTCCTTCGGAGGGCCACCCTATGCCGAAAGAGGGCCACTCCGAACGGCAGAAAGTAACTAGCTTTCCCTTCTTTAGTTCTACGCTTAAGTTACGCCCCCGAGCCTTCACATCCTTAAAATTGGTAACAAGGAGTGAGAGCGGCGTGCTCTGGTTGTTGCCCATCTTTGGACTGCTCCTACAAAGAGAAGGAGGGACGAAAATGAGTGTGAAGCAGAGGGGAGTATCCGACAGGTCTGGTCCTGGAAGGGGAAGAAAAGGTTTTATGTTTCGTTTTGGACTTACACTTAACACTTAACAATAACGGACAGACAGTGAGAAACGATGAGCCTTCGTGAGCGCGTGTCGGACTTCCGACCTGAGTCAGACGGGGCAACCAAGGATGGAGGCCCCCAGATGGGCACTGGGGGACGTCTCCCACCAGTCCCGAGTGGCTGTCTTTTAGCGCGTCCGCCAAGACCATGCCACTTATAAAACAGACCAATACAGATTACAGATTACGGATTTCGCGAAATTTCAGGGAGACAGACAGAGACAAAGACAGAGACAGTGACAAAGCCGGCTTACCTACAGACTGAGATCCATTGACTTGGGGGTCTGGTGGGCTTGGGGGAAATCCCGGACGAGCCCCCATTTGTTATGCCCAGACCGTTTATTCCCCGAAGAAGACCACCAGAGTCCAGAGTCAAAGCTAAGCAGCAAGGATCTTTATTACAGGTTCGAACCTGGAACTCTCCCTCGCTCGTGAAACGAGACGGGCAGGAGAGCTCCCCTACTGAGCTCCGAGCAGTGTTATATAGTCTAAGAAAAGTGGGCATAAAGTTATTATACAAATCAGATATATGATTGGCTAGTGTTTGAACAAGGCGATTTGGCTAACTATGATTGGTTCCCGCCATTTCTGATATTTTGGTTCAAACTTTGAGGCGGGAGAGCAGGTTTATGGCAGCAAGAGTTTATCTTACTTAAACACGTCTTGTGACCTTGCCTCAGAACTTACAAAATCTCTGGTATGGGCCGGGCGCGGTGGCTCAAGCCTGTAATCCCAGCACTTTGGGAGGCCGAGACGAGCGAATCACGAGTTCAGGAGATCGAGACCATCCTGGCTAACACGGTGAAACCCCGTCTCTACTAAAATACAAAAAAAATTAGCCGGGCGAGGTGGCGGGCGCCTGTACTCCCAGCTACTCGGGAGGCTGAGGCAGGAGAATGGCGTGAACCCGGGAGGCGGGGCTTGCAGTGAGCTGAGATCCGGCCACTGCACTCCAGCCTGGGCAACAGAGCCAGACTCCGTCTCAAAAAAAAAAAAAAAAAAAATCTCTGGTCTGTGCAAAACAAAATCTCTGGTACGTGCAGAAAACCAGGTACTCACAGAACTTACGAAATCTCTGGTATGTGCAAAGATTAGAGAGCAGAACAAGGGTGTAGCGGGTGGGGGGCGGGTACACATCTATCTTTGTGTCCTTTCACACAGCCAAACCATATCACTGTTTATACAAAAAATTTAAAAATTATCCAGGTGCAGTAGCGTGTGCCTATAGTCTTCCTAGCTATTCAGGAGGCTGAGGTGGGAGGATTGCTTGAGCCCAGGAGTTTGAAGCTGCAATGAGCTGTGATTGCATCCCTGCACTCCAACCCAGGGAACAGAGTGAGACCCTGTCTCAAAATAAATAAATAATAAATAAATAAATAAATAAAAATTTTAAAAGAAAATAATAGAAAGAAAAAATATATTTATTATTCATTAAGTGGAAGTGGTCTCTCAAAAAGGCTTTCATCCTTGTCATCCTCATGTTGAGAAGGCTGGGGAGGAGGAGGATGAGGCAGGTTGGTCTTGCTAGCTTGAGGGTGGCAGAAGCAGAAGAAAATCCAGGTATAAGTGGACTAGCACACTTTAAACTCATGTTGTTCAAGGGTCAACTGTATAGACATATATATAAAACATCAGGCTGTGATGGTTCACAACTTCACACAAATGACAAGTACACAGTGGTGCTTTGGCTTCACACATCTTAGGAAAATTGTATCTATGAATGGACCACTGAAATAAAAATTAGATATTTTCTTACAGATTTATGAAAAGACAATATTAAAACAAAAACAAAACAAAGCACCAAACTTCTATCCAATTTTCAGCATCAGAAGATCTGAAAGTTATTCTTAATACACCTTTTCTCTTTCCCCAGCACAACCACCATTAATTAAGTTCTCTCCGTTCAATATCTTCCAGATCTCTATTATGACAGGCTCTGCCTTAGTTTAGGATTTCATCATTTCTTTTCTACACTCTGGCTTCTGATTTATCTCTTGACCTCTAGATCACCTCCCTTCAGTTGGTCCTCCAGAAACCACTAGTAAGAACTTTCTTAACTGTTAATCTATTCATTTGACTCTCTAGAAGCACTTAGTAGGCTCCTATCGCTTAAGGATAAAGGAAATTTCCTTACAAATAAAGGAGGCTGCTAGTGATCAAGATCCTGTTTACTTTTTCAATCTCTCCTCTTGCTCTGTCTATACAAACACCACTTGTGCTTCCTTCCTGCTCTGCTATTTGAGTCTACTCTGCTTTCCTATATGTTGTTCTGTTTTTCTCCAAAAACCTCCCCCCCACATCCTGCCAGTAAACTGTGACTTACCATCAAGCCTCAGTTACATCTCTTCTGGCTTTGAAAAAAACACGGTGCATGAAGTAAAAGGAGACTTAAATATTATCTTGGACTTTCAATGTCCTGCTCACATCTAGCTCATTCATTCCTCAAAAGCCTTCCTGAATCATATAAGGCGGGTATTGTTTCTGTGGATAAGTAAACTGAGTAGAGGCAGCGGTTAGTAAATGGCAGAATGAGAAGGCCCTGGAAAACCCCAGCAGGCATCATTCCTGTTGTAGTCTATAGGAACATGCCCCTGAGTGCGTAGCCAGCAAGTTTGCCCTTGTTACATATATATCCCTTTCAGAGTTCACAGCAGGGGTAGCTTCCATTATGCGGATTGTTGATCCTTTTTCCTTTTTTCTAAGCTCTCATGACCACTAAATCTGCATAATAAGCAACTAAAATGCTTCCTATTGGAAGAAAGTTATTTTTTTTCCCTACTGTCTTCACTCCCAAATGCACCCAGGTCAAAATTTAGCAACGCTTGGCTTGAAATGGCATCCATGTTTTGTTATGGTAATTTTTTATTTTTAAATGCAGAAGAGATTTAGTAGTAAAATCCTGCTTGCTGGTTAGAGGTCGTGGGAATGCCTCTCCATCTGAATGGAAAGAAATTAGTTTTAAATTATTAGATGGCCAAAGACTTATAGAGAGTAGAGTTACAGAAGCAGCTTATGACCTTCACCTACACTTGAACTGGAATGGCAATCTACATTTCCAAAGGCGCTAAGCGTTCCAATTTAAATTTCTGTGGTGACACTTGAAAAGATTGATCATTCTATCCTGAGAGGAGATGAAGGAATGAGGGTGAGGGGTTATGAGCAGGCAACACTGCTAGTGGGAGCTGACAATCAACCAGGAAAGCCCCAAGGATGTCCGATATTTCCTGTTGCAATATTTAACTCATTTTTGTGTTTACATTTGATAAACACAAGTTTAGAGATTCAAGAATTAGAACATCTCTTGTCTCACTCCAGCTACCAATATTGATTAAAATGGGAAAGATTGTTTATTGTAAATTGCATTTGTCTTCACAATGTGGGAACAATTTAGGTTTTCAGTGAATGCTTCTTTGTGTGTGAAAGATGTGTGAATAATCAAACTAATTTCAAAATATTTTTAATGTTTAATTTTTATTTTAAATTGACAGTAATAATTGCATAATATTTATGTGGCACAATGATGTCTTAATGTATGTGTACATTGTGGAATGAGTGGACCAGGCTAATTAACATATTCATCACCTCACATGCTTATCATTTCTGTGTTGGACGAACATTTATAAACCACTCTTTAAGCAGTTTTGAAATATACAACACATTATTGCCGGGCGCGGTGGCTCACGCCTGTAATCCCAGCGCTTTGGGAGGCCGAGGCGGGCGGATCACAAGGTCAGGAGATCGAGACCACGGTGAAACCCCCGTCTCTACTAAAAATAGAAAAAATTAGCCGGGCGCGGTTGTGGGCGCCTGTAGTCCCAGCTACTCGGGAGGCTGAGGCAGGAGAATGGCGGGAACCCGGGAGGCGGAGCTTGCAGTGAGCCGAGATCGCGCCACTGCACTCCAGCCTGGGCGACAGAGCGAGACTCCGTCTCAAAAAAAAAAAAAAAAAAAAAATATACAACACATTATTGTTGACTATAGTCACCTTGATATGCAATAGATCACTAGAACTTATTCTTCCTAACTAAAACGGCCTAATTTCGAAATTCTGAAATCTTACTTTACATTTTACTTTGTATTTTTAGAATGTAGTATCTTTGAAGGCAGTGATATGTTTCCTTCAAAGACTTTAATGAATGCAGTGTGTCAAAAATACACTGATTAATGTGGATAAATAATAATGATATCACAGTTTTCTCAGGCCCATAGTCTCTCCTATTGAACAACATAAACCTGAGAAAATGATGAGATAAAGCCGATTTTTTTCAAGATGAGAAGGAAGAAAATTTGGATATTTAAGAATTTAAAATAAAATGATAAATTAATCCTTCAGAGTTATGTTTGAGAATGCTAAAAATTAGCCTTTCTTTTTTTTTTTTTTTTTTTTTTGAGACGGAGTCTCGCTCTGTCGCCCAGCCCAGGCTGGAGTGCAGTGGTGCGATCTCGGCTCACTGCAAGCTCCGCCTCCCCGGTTCACGTCATTCTCCTGCCTCAGCCTCCCGAGTAGCTGGGACTACAGGCGCCCACAACCACGCCCGGCTAATTTTTTGTATTTTTAGTAGAGACGAGGTTTCACTGTGGTCTCGATCTCCTGACCTTGTGATCCGCCCGCCTCGGCCTCCCAAAGTGCTGGGATTACAGGCGTGAGCCACCGCGCCCGGCCCGTGAGCCACCGCGCCCGGCCAGCCTTTCTTGAGTAAAAAACAAAAGTGTATGTTAGAAGAGACCTCTTGTGTTTATAACAGCTTACTGCAGTTTCTTAAAAGAAAAATCAGCTTCTGGAAGATAGAATGAATGTACTATTTCTTACTCCTTTCACGAAGTGCAACTACAAACCCTAGACTTTACATATTAAACAATATGATGACTCTGAAAGGTGGAGAATGCTGACTGACTGGAGACCATGGGACCAGAGGCAGTGTGTTCTCTGGGTTTTCTTTTTCACTCACATATCCCAGACTTGTAGCTAAAGAAACTCGTAACCCAGAAATACCAATGAATGCACACCAAACAAAAGAAAACAAAAATTCCCAAAAGCCTGCTCTCTCCAGCTGAAAGAACAAAAGATGGGTAGCTAATGAGACAGATAATGATTAGACAGGCTGGGTGCAGTGGCTCATGCTTGTAATCCCAGAACTTTGGGAGGCCAAGGTGGGTGGATAACTCAAGCCCAGGAGTTCAAGACCAGCCTGCTGGGCAACATAGCAAGACACCATCTCTATTAAAAAAAAATATATATATATATATATACACACACACATAAATATATAAATATATACATATATATGACAAGGATTGGACAACAACTGCTCCACTCCAGCCAAACACCACAGAAAAAATGTTAGCCCCACTCCCAGTGAAAGCTCAAGAGGAAGCATAGACTTGCACTATCCCCAGGCTATAATGGCAGTAGCACCAACCTCCACCTCCCACCCTCTCACTGGACTAGAATCAGAGAAAACTGAGTGTGGAGATGGAACTTTCATCCCTCTCATGCAGTGTCAGTGGAGACCACATGGATTTCCACACCTACCCAGTGGGTATGAGATGCCTCTGCCCCTTCCTTCTGGGGTGGCCTCAAAGGAGACCTACTGCAGACAAACCTTTCATCTCAGCCACTTCTCCAACATAATGTCAGGCCAAGAGGGAAGCAGTAATAAGGTTCTTTAACGCCTCCCAGCCAGGAGTAGAGGCTGAATGTGAAGCAGGACTTCCACTCTCACCTAACAGTAATGCGTAGCTCCCCCAACTCAGGCTCAATGGGAGCCAGGTGGGAACCTGAAACTTGACCTCTTCTGGCAGTAATGAGGCAGCTCACTCCCCACTCCCACTTTCCAAGAAATTTAAATAAGATCCCAAATTTCAATATAACATACAAATATCTAGGTTTTAATAGAAAATCACTCCTACCGAGAATAAAGAACTCAAACTGAATGAAAAAAAGATAACAAATAGATCCTAACACTGAAATGATGGCAATGTTAGAATGATCTGATAAAGGTCTTAAGGAAATCATCATATGTTTCAGTAAGCATTACAAACATGCTTGAAACAAATAAAAAATAGTATTATATCAGTGAATGGACTCAACACAGAATAGAGGGGACAGAGGAAAGAAATAATGAACTTGAAGATAGGATAATAGAAATTACCCAATCTGAACAAAAGAGAGAAAAAGATTGAAAAAAAAAAAAAAAAGAAAAAAAGGGCCGGGCGCGGTGGCTCAAGCCTGTAATCCCAGCCCTTTGGGAGGCCGAGAAAGGCGGATCACGAAGTCAGGAGATTGAGACCATACTGGCTAATATGGTGAAACCCCGTCGCTACTAAAAAATACAAAAAACTATCCGGGCATGGTGGTGGGCGCCTGTAGTCCCAGCTACTCGGGAGGCTGAGGCAGGAGAATGGCATAAACCCGGGAGGCAGAGCTTGCAGTGAGCTGAGATCCGGCCACTGCCCTCCAGCTTGGGCGACAGAGCGAGACTCCGTCTCAAAAAAAAAGAAAAAAAAAAAGAACAAACCTCAGGGAATTATGGGACTGTAAAGATTTAACATTCTTGTTATCAGAGTTCTAAAAGGAGAAGAGTAAGAAGATGGAGCTCAAAAAATATTAGAAGAAATAATGGCTGAAAACTACCCAAACCTACAGATTGAAGACACTGAGCAACCCACAAACAAGATAAATCCAAATAAATTTTCATCAAGACACATTACAGTCAAACTTATGAAACTTTTGAAAACTAAAAGAGAAAAAATCTTGAAAGCAGTGAGGCAGAAAAGATAACATTAGTTATATTGGAAAAACAATTTGAATGACAACAGATTTATAAGGAGAAACTATGGAGGCCAGAGGAAGTGACACTATATTGTGGAAGTACTGAAAGAAATGAAGTGTCAACATGAAATTCTATACCCAGGTAAATATCATTTAAAAATGAAGGGGAAATGAAGGCATTATCAGAAAAAGTTTAACTAAAAAGATTTCTCAGCAGTAAACTTATTCTAAAATAATAACTAGAAACTGTTCTCAGAACAGAAAAGATAATTAGAAGGAATTTTGCAACATCGTAAGGGAAAAAATAATCATGGAAAGACTAAACATATGGACAAATACAAAACATTTTCCTTCTCCTCTTGAGTTTCCTAAATTAGTTTGGCAGTTGAAGCAAAAAGTATGACACTGTCTGATATGGTTCTTAACATATGTAGAAAAAATACTTAAGCTAATTATATTATAAATGAGGAAGGATAAAGGGACATAAGAAATATAAGATTTCTATACTTCACTCAACTGGTAAAATGTGATATAATGTCTATGTAATAAATATTTAGCAATCAATAAAAACTATACAAAAGGATAAACTCAAAAACACTATAGATAAAATAGAATACTAAATTATATTTAAGCAACCTGTAGGAAGGCAGATAAAAAGAAAACAGAAATGGAAACCAGAGAGAACAAACAGAAAACAAATAGCAGACTTAAGTCCTAACATATCAATAATTACACTAAATGTAAATAACCTAAATACAACATTTAGAAGACAGTTTGAAGTCTAGGCACAGTGGCTTATGCCTGTAGTCCCAGGACTTTGGAAGGCTGAGGCAGGCAGATTGCCTGAGGTCAGGAGTTCAAGACCAGCCTGGGCAACATGGTGAAACCCCATCTCTACTAAAAATTACAAAAAGTAGCCAGATGTGGTGGCCCACACCTGTAATCGCAGCTACTTTGGAGGCTGAGGCAGGAGAATCCCTTGAACCCAGGAGGTGAAGATTGCAGTGAGACTGTGCCACTGCACTCCAGCCTGGGTGACAGAGCAAGACTGCATCTAAAAAAAAAAAAAAAAAGGCAGTTTGAGTGGATTAAAAGACATGACCCCCCATATGGTGCCTACAAGAAACTTACTTCAAATATAACAACATAAGCATATTGAAAGAAAAAGGATGAAACAAGTTATATCATGCAAACATTACCAGAAAGAAAGCAGAAGTAGCTATGTTAACACCAGATAAAGTAATATTCAGAGCAAAGACTATATTACCAGATAAGGAGAGGAATATCATGTAATGATAAAAGGGGTCAATGCACCAAGAAGATATAGGAATCCTGTACGGGTATCCACCAGACAACAGACCTTCAAAATATATGAAGTGAAAACTGATGGAACTGAAAGGAAAAACAGACAAATCCACAATTATAGTTGGAGATTTCAACACCCCTGTTTAACAATTGATAGAAAAATTAGGCTAAAAATCAGCAAGGATATGAAAGAATGGGATGTCCTCAACCAACAAGACGTAATCAACATTTATAGAACAGTCTACCCAACAACAGCAGAATAAGCATTCTTTTCAAGCACCCATGGAACATATACCATGATAGACCATAGCTTTGGCCATAAAGCAAGCCTCAATCTACCATACTCACAGGAAAACTACATGCTCATATCAAGTAATGCAGAAAAGACATTTGACAAAATTAAACACCCATTCATGATTTAAAAAAAAAAACCCCACAATTCTCAGAAAAATAGAAATAGGAACTTCCTCACCTTGACAAAGGGCAGGAGACATATGCTTTCAGAGCTGGATCAAACCTTGGATGAGAAAATTATGACTTAAAATTGTGGACTGAGTTACCCATCTTTAACTAGCTGGCGCCTATGGAAGACTCCTACATTAACTATTTCTTATAATTTTTCCACTGAAATTAAGAATGCTAAATCCTGGCCAGGTGCAGTGGCTTACACCTGTAATCCCAGCACTTTGGGAAGTTTGAGACTGGTGGATCACCTGAGGCCAGCAATTTGAGACCAGCCTGGCCAACATGGCAAAACCCCATCTCTACTAAAAATACAAAAATTAGCTGGGTGTGGTGACAGGAGCCTGTAATCCCATCTACTTGGGAGGCTGAGGCAGGAGGATTGCTTGAACCCCAGAGGTGGAGGTTGCAGTGAGCCAATATCGTGCCACCACACTCCAGCCTGGACAACACAGTGAGACTCCATCTGGAAAAAAAAAAAAGAAAGAATGCTAAATCCCCACATTATCTGTTACTTTCTGTTGGAGACAAGAACTATGAGGCTGCAATCTGGGATAGAAATCTTGGAGCAGCGGGGAAGTGCTAAATCCAGATGTGGGACAGAAAACAAGGGATGAGACTAAGGATGCTTCTAAGAGCAATAAAAGCATTAAAGTTCAATAATAGAGCTACCTCAGAACCAGTAAATTTGGAGTAAACCAAATTGATCTAAAGTTGTTGCAAAAACTGAATAAGGTTCTAAGCCTGGTAATGTCAAGTCATCTTGAGAGACAACCTGAGCCAGCATGACCACGGAACCTTTGATTTGTGATCCAATATCTCTGCAGTGATCCGGGGCAGCCTGGAACGTAACGACAAAATCCCATTTGCCCAGAACCCAGAGCGATAACAGCTTTGGGTTTGGTAATAGAGACCACCGGCCAAGTATGTCTGTCAAATGGTAAATTCAATCAAAACATTCACACTGGGATATATGTGTGATGTATCACATACATCTAGGGACATCGGCCTTTCTCTTCTGAGAGGTGTGTTTTGTTTTTTGTTTTTTCCCTGCGAGAGACTTTGAGAGTTACTATGGTTTTCTAATTTAACTAAATAACAGTTTTTGTGAGCCCAGAATTGCACAGAATTATGGGTATCGCAGACTATAGAAATATAGCCTATTTCTACACTGTGAATACACTAACATGTTACATGTGGCAACAGGCTGATTTCTCACAGCCTGTAAGGTGGATACTATTTTTCTCTCCATTTTTCACATGAGAAAACAGAGGCACTGGGTGGGGTAAGCAATTTGCCAAGGGTGCAGTTAGGAAGTGGCAGAGGCAGAATGCGAACCCAGCCAGGCTCGCTTCAGAGTCGGTGCTCCTAATGACTGTTTTGTGAATGACTAAACAGTAAAGTTTGAACTGCTAGGTCCAGAAAGGTTGCATAAATAGTTTTCCTTGAAGTTGCCCTGGCACCCAGGATTTCCGAGCAATAGAGGAAACTTTTTAATTCAGATTCAGTTTGGAAGTTTTCTTCCTTCCTTCCTCCTCTTCTTTTCTCTTCTCTTCTTTCTCTTTCTCCTTCTCTCTTCTCTTTTTCTTTTGAGATGGAGTTTTGCTCTTGTTGCCCAGGCTGGAGTGCAATCTCGGCTCACTGTAACCTCCGCCTCCCGGGTTCAAGCGATTCTCCTGCCTCAGCCTCCCGAGTAGCTGGGATTACAGGCCCCCGCCACCACGCCTGGCTAATTTTATATTTTTAGGAGAGACGGGGTTTCTCCATGTTGGTCAGGCTGGTTTCAAACTCCCGACCTCAGGTGATCAGACCACCTTGGCCTCCCAAAGTGCTGGGATCACAGGTGTAAGCCACTGTGCCCGGCCCGGAAGTTATTTTTCTTTAAAAAGCACAGACTCTTTTAAGGCTGTCTTATGTTTTCAAAAAGCTTTTTTTTTTTTTTGAGACGGAGTCTCGCTCTCACCCAGGCTGGAGTGCAGTGGCGCAATCTCAGCTCACTGCAAGCTCCGCCTCCCGGGTTCACGCCATTCTCCTGCCTCAGCCTCCTGAGTAGCTGGGACTACAGGCGCCCGCCACCTCGGCCGGCTAGTTTTTTGTATTTTTAGTAGAGATGGGGTTTCACCGTGTTAGCCAGGATGGTCTCAATCTCCTGACCTCGTGATCCGCCCGCCTCGGCCTCCCAAAGTGCTGGGATTATAGGCGTGAGCCACTGCACCCGGCTCAAAAAACTTTTTGAGAGATGGAGGGTCTTGCTATGTTGCCCAGGCTGGTCTCGAACTCCTGGACTCAAGCAATCCTCTTGCCTCAGTCTCCCAAGTAGGGGGGATTATAGGCATGAGCCACTGTGCCCAGCTTAACGCTATCTTCTTTTACATGAATCACAAAGGTTTGAACAAGAAGTAACAGCCCGAGGGTGCTGAAAGTTGTAAAAACACAAGGAACGAGTTCAGTACTATGTATTCTTCATCTCTTTTCCCCATTTACCTGTCTCTGACTTTGGAAAATTTTTTCTTTGCAGAGAATCTACTTTTCTATGCTCTTTTTGGAAATATAGTTTTAACTTGCCTGGTGGAGTTTCCTAGTCTTTAAGTGTTGCTGTCAGTGGAATTGGATTGCTGAGCAGTAGAAGAGAAGAGGCTCACAATTCTTACAAGGAGTCCACATCGCTACCCACAATACAGAGGCTGGGGAGAGAGAAATGGCTAGAGAGGAAGAGAAGAGGCTGAGTGAGTCTCAAGTGAGAATATTAGGTTTAGCACGAGAGGATCTTGAGTAGTTGCAAGGAGAGAGAGAAATGGGGAATTAAGGGAGACTGGGAGACATTTGAGAAGGACGAGAAAATTGGAATCCCTTTGAAAAATGACTTTGCTTCTAGATGGGGCATCCCTGAATGCAATGTTGAGCAGAAACCTGGCTACAAGAGGCCCCTTAACATACTTTGATAGAGAAGGACTATTCCCAGAGGCATACAGTTAGCTGTAGGAATTTGAAAGTGTTTAAAAGGAAAAAAAGAAAAAAAAAAACTTAAAAAATAATTTAGATGATAAAGAATAAAGACCCTATATTTAAAATTCCAACTTGATTCAACTGTAGGCTGAAAAGTGGAGAGTTTTAAAATTAGAAAGAGCCAGGCGAACTTAAAAACAAAGAAGAAGAGAATCAGAAAAGAATAAAATACTGTTAATTGTGTCAAAGATTCCTAGGAGGAGCTGGAATCTCAAAATCTCAGTCTATTTCTTATTGTTCGTCCTATGTGACTAAGTTAATTACAATAATGTGCATCATTCTCATTTTGTGCTGTAAGTTTAATTATTTTGGATAACCTTTTAGTTGTTCACATAATGTCCTGATTTAAACAACGCCTTTGGTTATTTCCACAGTTAGGTGGGCAACGTGGATCCCTGCTAACAATTGAGATAAAATTATGTCACTCAAAACAGAAGAATCAGGTAGGCAGCCTCGATCTTAATTCAGCATACACCTGGCTGATTTTACTGCATGTCACAATCATTAAAGTAACTTTAGAAACTAAGATTATACATTTATAATACAAATGATAAATATCTACAGAGAAAAATGTAAATTCTGTGATTTTGCAGATTCCTTTATCATGTGATTATTTTTTTCCTTAATTCTCTAAATCATCTTTTCCAAATAAGAGAAAAATTAAAATCAGACTAAGAATATACATCTACTCTTGGATGAAGAGTGAACACTCTACCTAAATATAGATTTTTGACGTCAAGAATCCGAGAACTGGTTTGTGAAAATAAGCTTTAAAAGCCATGAAATTGAAAGCCTTATTGGTCCATTTTTACTTGCTTTAGTCAGGAAAGTTTTGAAAATCAAGAACCTTTGGATCAGTTACTCCTATCATTCTGTGCCTTACAGGAAACGAGAGAGTAGAGTACGCCAAACGTCATGTTTTCATTGTTGTCATTTAATCTTTTGGACAACTGAATTACTTGCTTTCTTTTAAATTTCCCCAGGGTTAACAGATCTGACGATGGGTTGAGATTTTTGTGATGTGGTTTTGTAAACCTAGAGTATTTGGTCCTTTCAATAACTCAGCCCTGGGCAGGAGAAGAGATCATTTTTCACCTGAGTCCAGTGTTGTCTGAGCATCCACAGACAGCTGATTAACACGATGTAGCTCAAGGATAGATGTAAGAATCTAACTTTAAAACACCAGTGAGCCAGGCGTGGTGGCTCATGCCTGTAATCCCAGCAATTTGGGAGGCTGAAGCGAGCAGATCACTTGAGGTCGGGAGTTCGAGAACAGCCTGACCAACATGGAGAAACGCTGTCTCTACTAAAGAATATAAAATCAGCTGGGGGTGGGGGCGCATGCCTCTAATCCCAGCTACTCAGGAGGGTAAGGCAGGAGAATCACCTGAACCTGGGAGGCGGAGGTTGCAGTGAGCTGAGATCACACCATTGCATTCCAGCCTGGGCAAAGAGAGTGAAACTCCATCTCAAAAAAAGAGAAACCAATGCTCATTTTACCTTCAGAAACTGTGTCTGGATATACTATTAGATGCTGCGTGGAAAAGGCTCCACTTGGTGAAAAGAGAATAAAAAAGGTTCCACTTGGGTCTTATGCTGGTGCAGTGGACATATTAATTTTGTTTGACCATCATCCATTTCTCCTCCTTCTATGAATTTAACCTTTATTTTGGGGAGAGTGACCACCCCTGTTTATCATGTGGCATAGGTCAAATGCTCATGCTAAGCTTAAAGGAAATTTTTTTACAGGGTCTCTCTGTCGCTTAGGCTGGAATGCAGTGGCGCAATCGTGGCTTATTGAAGCCTCAAACTCCTGGGCCCAATTGAGCCTCCCACTGCAGAATACTGAGAAGCTGGGACTACAGGCAAGTGCCACCAAGCCTGGCTAATTTTTGTATTTTTTGTAGAGGTGGGTGTCTCCCTATGTTGTACAGCCTTGTCTTGAACACCTGGCTTCAAGTGATCCTCCCACCTCAGCCTCCTGAAGTGCTGCATTACAGGCATGAGCCACTGCACCCAGCCTCATCCTAGTCTTAAGGAAAGCACATGACTCAGGCCTGGCCAGTCAGAGTATCAGAGCTTGTTAGTTACAATGACTGGGTGAGTATTGTACTTAGGATCTCAGCTGGGTTGGGAAGAATCGTTTTTGGGATTTTTGTTGGAACTTTCGTGAAAGAGGCATTGTCTCCTGCTGGGGTTGCCACATGGATAGATTAGAAGATGACTACTTCTGGTAGCTATTTTTTGCAAATACTTAGGAGCATTAGCCTTTGTCTGAAAAAAAAAAAAAAAAAAAAAAAAGCAACACAGACAAAAGCAAGTCCAAAGATGGAGTAAGTAAAAAATTCCTAAAGATGTAATTGAGTAATTTCTTCCCTCTGTGCCTAAGTCTATCTGTACCCCTGCACTTTTCAAATTTGTGAGCCTACACATTTTTTAAAAAATTTAAGCCAGATTAAGCTAGGCTACTCTGGCAACCAAAAGTGTCCTGATTAATACACTTAGCTTTATGTGAATTGGAACAATTGGCCAGGGCAAAGAATGAAATACTGATAGCAGGTCTTGTGGTCCTGGATGAGAGAGACTGAGGAAAATTAGATTAGAGGACACAGTTTGGGCTGGGTGTGGTGACTCATGCCTGGAATCCAACATTTTGGGAGGCTGAGGTGGGTGGATCACATGAGGCCAGGAGTTCGAGACCAGCCTGGCCAACACAGTGAAACCCCATCTCTACTAAAAAATATACAAAAAAGTAGCTGGTTGTGATGGTTAATACTGAGTGTCAACTTGTTTGGATCGAAGGATGCAAAGTATTGATCCTAGGTGTGTCTGTGTGCGTGTTGCCAAAGGAGATTAACATTCAGTCAGTGGGCTGGGAAAGGCAGACCCACTCTTAATCTGGGTGGGCACCATCTAATCAGCTGCCAGCGTGGCTGGAATATAAAGCAGGCACAAAAATGTGAAAAGACTAGCTTGGCCTGGCCTCCCAGCCTACATCTTTCTCCCAAGCTGGATGCTTCCTGCCCTCGAACATCAGACTCCACGTTCTTCAGTTTTGGGCCTCGGACTGGCTCTCCTTGCTCCTCAGCTTGCAGACAGCCTGTTGTGGGACCTTGTGATCATGTGAGTTAATACTTAATAAACTCCCCTTTATTTATTTATATATATATATATATGATATGTAATAGGACATATATGATATATAACAGAATATATATATGATATATAATAGGAGTTTTATATATATATCTCCTGTTAGTTCTGTCACTCTAGAGAACCTTGACTAATACACCAGGCATGGTAGTGTGTGCCTATAATCCCAGCTACTCAGGAGGCTGAGACAGGAGAACTGCTTGAACCCAGGAGCTGGGGGTTGCATTGAGCTGAGTTTGAGCCACTGCACTCTAGCCCGGGGACAGAGTGAGACTCCATCTAAAATAAATAAATAAATAAACAAACAAACAAATAAATAAATAAATAAGAAGGAAAGCATTTTAAATTAGCAATTTAAATAGTGCAGACTGCCAGACAAAAACCTAGTTTTGTCAAATGACCTATATTGTAATGTATAAAACCAAAAATTATTTAAAAACATAGTGCAAGCTGATCCACATTATTCAAAAGGAATTAAAAGCCATATGTATTAGCCAAAATAATAGCTCCCTCCCTCAAAGAGATCTACTTTGTAATACACAGAACCTGTGATTGTGACTTTGTATGGCAAAAGGGAAAACCTTGCAGGGGAGATTAAGGATCTCGAGATATGGAGATTATACTGGATTATCTTTGTGGAGCCTACAGATGATTTCAAGGGTACTTACGAGAGGGAAACAAGAAGATCAAAGGAAGACGGTGATATGAAGATAGAAAAAGTATAGAGTGAGGCCAAGGTGAATGGATCACTTGAGGTCAGGAGTTCAAGACCAGCCTGGCTAAGATGGTAAAACCCCATCTCTACTAAAAATACAAAAATTAGCCAGGTGTGATGGCATGCACCTGTAATCCCAGCTACTGGGGAGATTGAGGCACAAGAATGCTTGAACCTAGGAGGCAGAGGTTGCAGTGAGCTGAGATTGTGCCACTGCACTCCATCCTGGGTGACAAAGCAAGACTCTGTCTCCAAAAAAAAAAAAAGTATAGAGCGATGTGACTTAGAACCAAGAAATGCCAGGACACCTCTAGGAGCTGGAAAAAACAAGGAACAAATTCTCCTCTGGACACTCCAGAAGAGACCAGACCTGGCAATACAAAACAAATTTTAGATTTCTGACCCCCCAGAACTATAAAAGACTACATCTGTGTTGTTTAAGTCACTATATTTGAGGTAATTTAATACAGCAGCAAAGAAAACTAATAAAAACACCCTGTTAAATGAGGTGGGTATTTTTGAGATGGACCACCTAATCTTGGAAAAATATTTTGCCTCTTAAGCTTCTAGCAGCTGTAAGAGGGAAAAACATCTTCAAATATGCCCGGGCTTTATTTCCTACGTGAATTAAAAGAACATTGCTAATTAAGGGTAAAGATGGAGATTTTCCAGTGATTCTTTGAAAGGATCACCAGGTTCAGATTGTATCATGGTGCTCATGACTTCACACCTCGTTACTGCAGAGAGAGAGAGTATTAGGAGGCTTTCAAGGAAGGTGGGCCGATTCTCCAGCCAACGTGAGATATTGATAGACAAGAAGCTAAACTTCCCCCCAAGAGACAGTATGTCAGTCAGAAAACTATTTCCTGTCCGTTGAAATATCTTTTTATAGCTGGGAAAAACTTGGGAAAACCAAGTGGTGAGCCATGGAAAAGGGTTTCTTTGTTTATTTGCTTTGGCTTTTTGAAATGTTCTTGGACTTGAGCAGACGGCTGACTCTGGGGAAAACAGACCTAAGGACGATTAAAGATGTCCCAAATTGACTCTGCTGGGAGGGACACTGCTCGTTGCTGCCCTCCAGAGAAGTTCGGAGAGGGAACAATGAGAAGCAGAAGGCTGATGGAGAAAGGGCCGCCTGTATGCCAACAAAGGTCAGCCCGTATGCGTGTCTGTTGCACCTTGCCTAGCCTGTGAGTTTGCCTTGAAACCTTTCCACAGAGATGGCAAAATATGCTTTCAGCTCAGCTTTAATTTAGAAGCCATATCCCATCTTGGTTGAGTGCCATCTTGTTTAAAGTAACGTATTCTGGATCTATGTAGCTGGGGACACAGAAGGGGCCCACCATGAGGTTGTAGGCTTGTGAGCGTCTTTATGCAGGCTTCTCTTTGCGTTAAGCTCTTCTGGAGAGATGGTGACTGACTGGTTGACAGAACTGGCCTTAGCACAAAATTCTTGGAGAAATTTGGGGCGAGATCTTCTCTTCCAAAGTCCAAGCTGTGGGCGATTGGGGGCAGATTCTCACCCTAAGAGGAGACATTGAAGTGAGCCAATATTTTCCAGACGTTAAACACTGGAGGGGACCAGTGATTAATGGCTCACACCTGTAATCCCAGCAGTTTGGGAGGCTAAGGCAGGAGGATTGCGATTGCTTGAGGCCAGGAGGAGTTCGAGACTGGCCTAGGCAACATAGTGAGACCTCCATTTCTACAAAAAAAAAATTAAAAAATTAAAAATGTAATCAGGTGGGCCGGGTGCAGTGGCTCACGCCTATAATCCCAGCACTTTGGGAGGCTGAGGTGGGCAAATTGCCTGAGCGCAGCAGTTTGCGACCAGCCTGGGCAACACAGTGAAACCAAATCTATACTAAAATGTAAAAAATTACCTGGGCATAGCAGGGCACAGTGGCTCATGCCTGTAATCCTAGCACTTTGGGAGGCGAAGGTGGGCGAATCATGAGGTCAGGAGTTCAAGACCAGCCTGGCCAACACGGTGAAACCCTGTCTCTGCTAAAAATACAAAAAATAGCTGGGTGTGGTGGTGGGCAACTGTAGTCCAGCTACTTGGGAGGCTGAGGCAGGAGAATTGCTTGAACCAGGAGGTGGAGGTTGCAGTGAACTGAGAGCATGCCATCACTCCAGCCTGCGCAACAGAGCGAGACTCTGTCTCAAAAAAAAAAAGGTAACCAAGTGTAGTGGTGTGCCCCTGTAGTCCCAGCTGCTTGGGAGGCTGAGGTGGGAGCATCAGTTGAGCCCAGGAAGTTGAGGCTACAGTGAGTCATGACTGCACCACTGCAATCCAGCCTGGGTGACAGAGGGAGACTCTATCTATTAAAAAAAAAAAAAAAAATTAGCCGGTGTGTTGGTGTGTGTGCCTGTGGTCCCAGCTACTTGGGAGGCTGAAGTTGAGAGGATCGCTTGAGCCCAGGTGTTAGTCTTATGAAGACACTGCATTCTAGCCAGGGCCACAGAGTGACACCCTCTCTGAAAACAAAACAAAACAAAACAAACCACCAAACAAAAACAACCCACTGTAGAGAGGGAAGGTATAATGGTTTTAGGCATTTAATTTTTTGGCGTCACTGAAGGATTTTGTTTTTAATTTAGATTCTTTGAAGGAAGAGTTGGTGATGGTGATGGTAAGTGGTGGTGGTTGGAGCTGTAGGAACGAGGAATGCATTTGTTTGGGGAGGTTAAGGGGGGCCACTTTACACTGAAAGATGAACGTAGATGTAAAACTAGTAGCTACAAGAAATTAACCAGGAATGGAGTGAGGCTAGAGTTAGACCCTCACAGAACAGCAGATAACAAAGATGTGCCCTGAAAGCCGCGAATATTTACCAGGTGCTTACTCTGCAAGAGGGACGGTCTTTTTTATGTGCTTCACCTACTTAAGCCCACACAACACCCCATCATGAAAGTGCTATTGTCAGGATTCCCATCTGACAGATGGGAAATGGGGGCCTGGGAAGTCCAAAACCACCCAGCTAGCAAACAGAGGAACCAGGCTAGGAATCAGCCAGTCTCTGTCTAGAGCCACCGGGAGAAAAATGGGAGAAAAATTTGATGCTGCCAAAGGCACCCCTCAAAAATAGATAATGATGCCTCCAAGCCAAAGGGAGGGGAGTCTCCTGCTGAGAGGGTGACGCTTCTAAAGGCACTCCTTCCTTAAATGGAGGGCGGAGGGAGGCAGGGCAAGCTGACCACCCCTGCCTTGAGCCTGGTGCTGGCAGCCCCCTCTGGGCGTCGAATGGGGTGTGTCAGGTCAGAGTGGGCTTGGGCTCGAGTGTGACTGGGGGGAATCCTGAGGGAGGATAGTAAAGATGGGACAGGACCCTGAGGGCTCGCGCTCAGGAAAGGCTCAAACATCCCTGTCTTCCAGAGATGGGGTTGTCTGACTCCCTGGGGGAATGTGATTTTGTTTTCAGTTAAACCAATTTGAATGAATCTAGCAAGTGTCAATTCTTCCGCTTGGAACTGTGGAGAATGCTGTTCTAAAATTAGACCGACTGGCGAAACCTTCTCACAGGCTTCTTTCTGTTTTACAGACTGAGATAATGTTTCGCTGGAAGATGCTGCTGCATGAGGCAGCCCATTTTAATCACAGTGAAGCTTCCCCCGAGGCTTTCTCTGCCTCTCCCACCTTGTGGGGACCTGCCTGGGAGAAGTTTCACACGCGCCCCCGCTCCACCTCCCACCCTGCAGAACGGCCGCTGGACGCTGGCTGCACCTTCTCGTGGAGAACAGCTGCTGGCTGTTTCTTCATTTCTAAACTTCCAAGGACAAGCTTGGAGTGCAGCTAAGCCTTTGGAGGTGCTGCAGCTACCGTTCTGATCCCGAGAGGTGCATTTCTGAGGCGGACAATCAGCACTGACAAGACAAGTTAGAGGGAATGAGCTGGCTGGGCCTGGGAAGCAGCCCCTCTCCTTGGAAGGACTCTGATGGGAAAACAGATGCCAAGAAGGGATTTTTGGTTTATTCCAAGGACAGATGAGATAAGTTATTGATGCACATGATTTTGTGGGGGAAGCAGGGGAGACCCAAGCGGGGCACAGCCAGCCTAGCCCGTCAGCAATGAGAAAGTGTCCTTGGGTCTACGTGGGTGTGCCTGGGAGCAGGGCTTGGATCTTAGGCATTGACGGTCACCGTCTGCAGGACAGGGGCGGCCAGTCCATGGATATCCAATCTTCTCAGGGTCCCTGGAAACAAAGGGGACAAAATGTCTGAAGCCTTCCTGTCCCTCACTCCTCCCCTCTGAGTCCCTCTTCCTGACCTGCTCCACCCTCTCTTCTTCCTCTCCCACCTGCTTCTCTTTTCTTGCCTTCTCTCCACCCCTTCTTGAGTCTGCTCTGTGTCTTTCATTTCCTTTTTAAAATCCTGTCAGCATCCTTTAGCTAAGGATAGCCATCAGTATCACTATTCTGTGTTATTTTTCTCAAATAAAATCCTGTTTTGTTTAGTAACCAACCCTGCCCATTCCCCCCACTCCCCACCATGCTTCCTCTGTTTTTACCCCACACAGCCAGCAGCAAGACTGGGGCAGGCATGTGGAGAGCACTCTGGGTTCTCCCCCAGCCTGAGGCCCTCCCTTGACAGGTCCCAGGGAGCACCATACAGCCCAAGAGCCCTGATAATCCGCCAGGCCCCAGCCCTCCACTCTCCTTTTGTCTCAGCTACAGATTGCCTGGCACCAGAGCCCTAGAGGAGCCTGTAATGAGAGTTGATTATCCCATCCTTGCAGGAGAGCACTGGGACAAATCCTCCAGCACTTATGGTCCTGTTGACCTCAGTTACTACTGGAAGTCCAAGTCCAAGCCTTCAAGGTCAACCTTCATTACTCCGACCCTTTTTCCCAGGGGTTTCAGAACATTCCCTCATCTGACTCATGCTCCCACACCTCTGTGACCCTCAGTCGTTCCTCTGAGCCTCTGGAACGCAGAGTGTGTCATCAGTACAACTTCCTGTCTTCGTTCTCATCTGGGAACGTTTCCTTCACCTTCTTGTTTAACTCTGAGCTTTCCCATGCAGCCACTATTACCCATATGTGGCTGTCGAGCACTTGAAATGTGACTAGTCCAGACTGAGATGCGGTATCAGCATAAAACACATACTGGATTTTGAAGACTTCATAGGAAAAAAGGAAATGAAAATATCTTGAAGGATACTTAGGTGGGTATAAGATTCTGTGCCGGAGCCGGGCGCGGTGGCTCAAGCCTGTAATCCCAGCACTTTGGGAGGCCGAGACGGGTGGATCACGAGGTCAGGAGATCGAGGCCATCCTGGCTAACACGGTGAAACCCCGTCTCTACTTAAAAAATACAAAAAATTAGCCGGGCGCGGTGGCGGGCGCCTGTGGTCCCAGCTACTCGGGAAGCTGAGGCAGGAGAATCGCGTGAACCCGGGAGGCGGAGCTTGCAGTGAGCCAAGATCGCGCCACTGCACTCCAACCTGGGCGACAGAGTGAGACTCCTAAAAAAAAAAAAAGATTCTGTGCCGGCCGGGCGTGGTGGCTCGCGCCTGTAATCCCAGCACTTTGGGAGGCCGAGGCGGGCGGGTCACCTGAGGTCAGGAGTTCGAGACCAGCCTGGCCAGCATAGCGAAACCCCATCTCTACTAAAAATACAAAAAATAGCCGGGCTTGGTGGCGGGCACCTGTAATCCCAGCTACTCAGTAGGCTGAGGCAGGAAAATCACTTGAACCCAGGAGGCGGAGGTTCCAGTGAGCTGAGATTAGTAATTAACTAGGCCTATTGCACCACTGCACTCCAGCCTGGGCAACAAGAGTGAAACTCCATCTCAAAAAAAAAAAAAAAAAAAAAAAAATCTATGCTGTCAGTTCTTTTCTTGTAGCCCTTCAAAAATCTGGCTGTCACTTCCTTTTGGCCTCCATGGTTTCTCATGACAATATGTTGTCTATATTGTATTAAGTAAAATACATTATTAAATTGTTTACCTATTTCTGTTTGTTTTAAAGAAATGTGGCTAGTAGAAAATTTAAAATTATATATGTGGTTCACATTGTATTACTATAAGATAGTGCTGCTTTGGATAGGTGTGATGGCTCGTGACTATAATCTCAGCACTTTGGGAGGTTGAGGCAGGAGGATTGCTTGGGGCTAGGAGTCGAGACCAGCTTGAGCAACAGAGTGAGACTCTGTCTCTACAAAAAAATAGCCCATGCCATTCTGTAGTCCTAGCTACTTGGGGGGCTGAGATGGGAGGATTGCTTGAGCCCAGGAGATTGTGGCTGCAGTGAGCTATGATTGTGCCACTGTGTTCCAGCCTGGGTGACAACAGAGCGAGACCCTGTCTCAACAACAACAATGACAACAACAACATAGGGCTGCTCTGACTGAGGTCTGGCTGCCCCTGAAGGCTTAGCTCCTTCAGAAGCCCTCTCACATGGTGGCTGGTCCCTTCCTCATGCCCTCTGTTCAGACAAGGCCTAGAGGTGGGGCAGGTAGCTCCTGGCTCCCCGTTGTTCTTTCCAAGCCATTGGTCATAGTAGTTCCTAAAACAGTTTTGATCTTCTGAAACTCATGCCATCAAACTAGACCTGCCTTTACCTCTTCACATTGCAATTCTCTACCATTCTCCTGGTTACTCCTTCCCCTCTTATTGATGATCTTAGTCTCCAGTTCACTGTTGTTCTCACCATCATGAGTCTGGGCATCATTTTTGTCATTGGTATGCCCCTAGATAATCCATCAACACCCTGGCCTCTCTGTTCACTGTTTTCCTCACTTTTAATGACATGTCCTCTATCCCACCTCAGCCATCTGCTTTAATGGTCATATCTTTGTCATCGCCTATGGTTTCACAACCTCCAAAATCTTAATTTTAGCATCCCATTCTTTGAATTCTCTCTCTTATATTTATAGCTTATTTCCTCTAGGCTCCCCATTTCAACACTTTTTTGTTGTTGTTGAGGTATTGCTATGTTGCTTAGGCTGGAGTGCAGTAGTGTGATCATAGCTCACTGTAGCCTTGAACTCCTGGGCTCAAGCAATCCTCCCACCTCAGTTACCTGAGTAGCCAGGATTACAGGCATGCGCCACCATGCCCAACTCAACAATTTATTGATTCCACTGGTACTTCCAATTAATTGATTCTATCAGCTTCTCACTTACGCATCTTAGAGTCTATGGTTCATCATTGCAATGACTCCTTGCATATATCTTTAAGACCCTTGTATCTCTCCCCCTTTCCTTAGACCTTCTGGCAAACCTCTGAACCTGACTAAATTCAACTCTCCCCGAACATCTATAACCAAGCAGCTACCATGGCCAGAAAACAACAACAACAACACAACAATAACAACACCTGAACTAGTCTCAGTCTAAATTTATGACATCAAACCTTGAGTGCTCCCTGGCATGGCCTGTTAGTTTTGCAAGATATCCTCTTTACACTCTCATTTTTCTCCACCTTCACTGGCCACCAATATTACATTACAACTGATACTTTCCTTTCTATTGAACTGCAAAAGTATAAATAATCAGAGGAAAACATCTACTCCTTCCCATCACTGAGTCAGTCCACTTTATATGCAACTATATATATTCTCTATTTTCATTTCACATATAATGGGTGAATTGACCCTACTCTTAGCTACAACCAATTTCTCTACTGTGCACCATATTTTATTCTTTCTCAATTCCTACAATTCTTTCTCTGTCATTTATTATATTTCCTTTGGTCTACTGGATTGTTCTCATTAGCATGCAATATGATACAATCTTTGCCTTCTAATTACTGCTTGGATCTTCTGCTCCCCTCTGTAGCAGAACTCCTGGAAAGACTTGCCTATCCTCTCCGCCTTCACTTCACTGCATAGTCTCTCCAGGACCCTTTCTAGCAGATATTCAAGTCCACCAGTCCAGAGCCATTGTCAATGTCAGTAACAATGTCTACATGCCCTCTTCTTCTTTTTTTTTGAGATGGAGTTTTGCCCTTGTTGCCCAGGCTTGAGTGCAATGGCGCAATCTCAGCTCACTGCAACCTCCACCTCTCAGGTTGAAGTGATTCTCCTGCCTCAGCCTCCCAAGTAGCTGGGATTACAGGCATGCACCACCATGGCCAGCTAATTTTGTATCTTTTGTAGAGATGGGGTTTCTCCATGCTGGTCAGGCTGGTCTTGAACTCCCGACCTCATGATTCGCCTGTCTCAGCCTCCCAAAGTACTGGGTTTACAGGCTTGGACCACCCCGCCTGGCCTACATAGCTTCTTCTAATGTTCATTTCTCAGTCATCTTCACTGAACTTTTAGCAGCATTTGATCCAGCTGCTTATTCCCTTTTGGAACACTGTGTTCCCTTGGCTTCCAGGGCTCCATTTTCCTGGTTTTCTTTTTCCCTCCCTGGTTGCTCCTTCTCAGCCTCTTTTGCTGACTCCTCCTCCTCGTTCTCACTTTCAAATGCTGGAATGCCCACAGACTCAGGCTTTAGACTCTTGTTTTCTTTTCTACACTTATTTTCTCCTAGATGATCTCACACAGTTTTATGGTTGAAAAGATCTATATATATGCTGAAAATTCTCAGATTTACTTCCCCAACCTAGGACATTCTGAAATTCTAAATGCATAAATCAACTGTTCTTTCTATATATCTACTTGATTTCTAATGGGAACCCCCCAGCTTTATTAAGAAATAATTGACAAATAAAGCTATATACATATATATATAGTGTACAACATAATATTTTGATATATATGTACATTGTGATATGATTAAATCAATCTAATTAACTCGAATGGGGTTCTTGATTATTAAATATGCAACGCCAAACTCTTCATTATACTGCTCAAATCTCTTCCCCCTACAGTGGCTCATGTATTAGTAAATGGCATCACTATTCATCATGTTAGTTCTACAATTTCAACAAACTGGAATGAACTATCTTTTTTTCTCTCATGATCTGCATGCAAACCATCATCACGTCTTGTAGACTCTACCTTCAGAATATGTCCTTTCTAGCTGGGCACAGTGGTTCATGCCTGTAATTCCAGCACAAGCTGGAAATCAGCATGGGCCATGTAGCAAGACCCTATCTCTACAAAATATTTAAAAATTAGCCAGGCACGGTGACACATGCCTGTAGTCCTATCTACTTGGGAGGTTGAGGTGGAAGAATTGCTTGAGCCCAGGAGTTCAAGGTTACAGTGAGCTATGATTGCACCACTGCACTCCAACGTAGGTGACAGAGTAAGGCCCTATCTCTAAAATAAAAGAAAAAGACAAAACTTTATTTTCACCTTCCCCACCAGAACCTATCCCAAGTCATCATCTCTTTCCTGCAATAGTCTCTTGAGTTTTATTCTTACTCCCCTCTAATCTATTCTCTACACAACTGCCAGGCTGATCTGCTGACATGTAATCAGATCAAGTCACGACCTACTCAGAATCCCATGGTGACTTATCTCTAGTTTATTGTGGTGGCGATGTCTATTTGGGAAAACAGCATTGCACACAGCATTGCTTCCGATCAAGGAACTCACTTCACAGCAGATGAAGTGTGGCAATGGGCCCATGCTCGTGGAATTCACTGGTCTTACCATGTCTCCCACCATCTGAAGCAGCCGGCTTGATAGAACAGTGAAATGGCCTTATGCAGACTCAGCTGACATGGTGTCAGCACCTGCTAGGTGGCAATATCTTGCAGGGCTGGGCAAGGCGCCCTCCAGAAGGCTGTGTGTGCTCTGAATCAGCATCCAGTACATGTTGCTGTTTCTCCCATGGGCAGAATTTGCAGATCCAGAAATCAAGAGGTGGAAATGGGAGTGGTACCATTCACTATTACCCCTAGTAACTGACTAGCAAGATTTTTGCTTCCTATTCCTGAGAACTTACGGTCTACTGGCCTAGAGATCTTAGTTTCTTTTTTTTTTTTTTTTTTTTTTTCTGAGACGGAGTCTCACCCTGTTGCCCAGGCAGAAGTGCAGTGGTGGGATCTGGGCTCACTGCTCCGCCTCCTGGGTTCATGCGATTCTCCTGCCTCAGCCTCCCAGTGGCTGGGTTTACAGGTGCTTGCCACCACGCCCGGCTAATTTTTTGTATTTTCAATAGAGATGGGGTTTCACTGTGTTAACCAGGATGGTCTCGATCTCCTGACCTCGTGATCCGCCCACCTCGGCCTCCCAAAGTGCTGGAATTACAGGCGTGAGCCACCGCGCCCGGCCAAGATCTTAGTTTCAAAGGGAGAAATGCTTCCACCAGGAGACATATTTATTTCATTGAACTGGGAGTTAAGATAGCTGCCTGGCTACTTTGGGTTTCTCATGCCTCTGAGTTGACAGGCGAAGAAGGGAGTTATAATGTTGACTACGGTGATTCCTGATTACCAAGAGGAAATCTGACTGCTACTCCATAATGGAGGTAAGGAAGAATATGCCTGGAATACAGGTGGTCCCTTAGGGCATCCCTTACTATTACCATATCCTATGATTAAGGTCAGTGGAAAACCATGACAACCCCTGCAAGGCAGGCCTCATAGTCCACACCCTTCCGAAATGAAGGTTTGGGTCTCCCCAGCATGTAAAGGACCACAACTAGCTAAGGTGCTTACTGAAGGTAAAGGGAATATAGAATGGTTAGTGGAAGAAGGTAGTTATAAAACCATGACCATATAACCAGTTACAGAAATAGAGACTGTAATTGTCATGAGTATTTCTGCCTTATATTTGTGTGTGTGTGTATGTGTGTGTATTAAGCAAATACCTTGTTTTATTCCCTTACCATGTAACATAGGATGTATTGACTTCATCTCATAATATTTAAGTATTGCTGATTCTAAATCCTAGTATTTAAGCTACAGGATATTAAGGAAAATAGTAAACACCGCACAAGGACTTTATCTCCTTTTCTGGAGAAGAGGTTCATGTGTTTTGGTTGGATGTAGGATAGTTATACCATGTTAGGAAGAATTATGGCCTTGTTATCGCCCTTACTTGAAGATTAAGTATTGTTTGAGGAGATGCATATGGGTTCAAATTGACAAGGGGTGATTTGTGATGATTATTTTTAAACGTCAACTTGACTAGGCCATGGGGTGTGTAGGCATTTGGTCAAACAAATGTGTGTGCCTGTGAGGGTGTTTCTGGACAAGATTAGCATTTAAACTGATAGACTGAGTAAAGCAGATTGCCCTCCATAATGTATATGGGTCCCTCCAAACAGCTGAAGTCCTGAATAAAACAAAACGGCTGACCCTCCTGTGAGTAGGAGGCGATTCCTCCTGCCTGACTACCTTCGAGCTAGGACATTGATATTTTTTCTGCTTTGAACGGAAACACCAGCTCTTCTTGGATCTTGAGGCTATGGCCATCAGACTGGAACCACACCATGGGTCTTCTGCATCTGCAGCTTACAGAGTGCAGGTCTTGGAACTTGTCAGCCCCTTAATCACATGAACCAATTCCTATATGCATGTGTGTGTATGTGTGTGTGTGTGTGTGTGTGTGTGGTGTGTGTACATACATATCTGGTTGATTCTGTGTCTCTGCAGAACCTTGATGCGCTTACAATGAAATATTCCACCCATGGACTAAAAGGCTGTCATGACCAGTCTTCCACATGCTGTTCCAATGTCTGACGTCTTCTCCTTGTTCACTCTGTCCTGCCACACAGGCCTTCTTTCTTAAACAGGTCATTGACTTCCCCATCTCGGGGCCTTGACATCTGCTCTTCCCTCAACCTAGAATGCACTTCTTTTTAGTGCTTTGTTTTTCATCTTCTTGTGGTCTTTATTAAAGAGTCCCTTCCTCAGAGATATTGCCTAACCACCTTATCCCAAATAGTACCCTGTATCATTCTATCCCCTCTGTGTTGTTTCTTCTCCTTAGCTCTTACCACTTCCTTACATGATATTATGTTTGTTGAAATATTTGTTTATTTGTTCATTTTTTATTATACTAGCATGTCATTCCCATGGAGTAAAGACTTCATCTCTCTTGTTTTCCTTGGCTAAAGTGACCCCTTTCAGGGAGGCTCTGAGATATTTACTCCCTTCTTATTTCTTGACATCTGTTGGTCATGAAGGTTACAACTTTTTTATACCAAATGATAACTTTTATAGCCAATCCAGTTCAAGTGTATAAACACAATCATTGCCTCCTAGCAATACATTTTGTAAAAGCCAATTAAACACTGTTATAGATGATGTAATTCCCTGGCTCTCATTCCCCCAGCTGCTCTCCCATTTAAGTCATTAAACTGACTATGTTAAACTTTTGAACAATTTCCCTAATACAGAATTAATCAATTGCTCCCAAGCAAGTTCGTTACAATACCCAGTCAGCTGCCAAAGAAGCATGTGAAAAGATACCAAGCCTAGAAGATAACTGCGTTCAAAGATACTTCCCAGTGTTTTCTTGTGACAACTTATTCGTTTATTTTTACTTTAAAATTTATGTCAACCACTTTGCGTTGGAAAAAAATAACCCATGGGCTCTGCTATTAGTGATGTGAACCTGAGTCCACATCTGCAATTTCAATGCCACATGACCTTGGCCAGTTTTGAACATCGCTGATATTCAATTCCTCGTTTCTAGAAATGGAATAACAATACTATCTACTCACAAAGATGTTTGGATGACTGTCTGGCATCATTTGTAGGGAAAATTGTTTGAGAAAGTTTAGAGCAAGGTAGAAATATTTGCTGTTAACTAATATGTGTGTGGGACATAGTAGGAGCTCAAAATATTTTCCAAAGATGAATAAACGAAGTCATGTTTGTTATGTTCCTTTTGATGACATATGGGTGATGGCGGTGCTGATTTAAGATGGGATTAACCGAGGATAGATGAGGGGCTATTTTACTGAAGTCTTGTTATTCTTTGTCTGCTTTCATATCTGTTCAATCCCACTGCCATTTTAAATCATCCAGAGCTAAACTGGAGGCGAGGGGAAATATTTATTTGCAGTAGACCTGTCAATTCTCTAGGTAGCAAAGAAAGGGCAAAATGAGCTATCACACACACACACACACACACACACACACACACACACACACACGCATAGTATTCAATTATTATCTCACATTTCATTGATTTATAAGAATATATATACATATTAAATCTACCTCATCTATCTATCATCTATCAATCTATCTGAAACCCACAGATAGTTGAACAAAGATAATAATTCAAAAAAACAAAATTCCAAAAAGAACAAGTGTTCATCATGTGTTTGTGTCAGGATTTCAATTTAATACAAGGGCTGAAGAAATGGATTACATCATTGTCTATATTTGATTTTCTTTTGCTGTCAGTGAGGGTCCCATGCTTCATCCTGATTTTCCTCCCCCCTTCATTGTTGATGTTATGGCTCTGTTTTCTGCTTTGCTGTTGTTTTGTAAGCTTGCTGTTTTCTGTCACGCTGATTGAGAGCATAAGCCACCATTTGTCAAAAAATCTACTCAAGTTATTTTGTCAAATGTCAATCTCTTCCCCTTGAACTTTATTAAACACACACACACACACTTCTCCAAAGAACCTTAAATATATATTTAGTTCAGAGTAGCAGGGACCCCAAATCACGAAATCATAGTCCTTTGTGACTCACTGTGACAAAGATGTGAAACTATTTTTGAATTTTACCTGAGGTCAGAGAAGTTTTCAGCATGACACATACACACACACAAAAAAATCCCTAAGAATCTGAAAGTGGACAGCCATCGGATAGAGAAACAAACTGTCTGAAGAACTGAGAGTCCTGCACAACCTCCACGCAAACAACACTGAGTGGCAAAGCAGGGCCTGCTTGGTGATGCACCAAGTGATGCTTGGTGATGAGGGTCTTTCCAGCCATTTGTAGATAGACATGGTGGAATACAGAAATCACATTTTATTTCCAGTCTTGACACTCACCTGAAAAATGAAATCCTTCGCAAGACAATGGGGATTTGGAACTGACCAGTAATAGAGTTTGAAATGGCTCTTCCAAAACAACTTTATCACTTTAACAGATAAGATACGCTGCTACTGAGGAGCCTGGCATGCATGCACTGGAAACCCTCGGCTTCATTTCGCTCACTTCCCTTTGCAGCTGGCCATATTTATACTTGTTATCAAGGGGGACAAGTACCATCTAGCTCTGTTATTTGAGTTTATAACTAAAAAAGCAGGCTATGAAGCTTTCTTTTCTTGGTGGGAATAGAGATGCCCTAGAGTACTATAGGTCAGCACTGAGAGCTCTCTGGAAACAGCTTAAAACACCACTGGAAAGCTTGGTGAGTTTTATCTGCCTCGAAGGTTCCCCAATTATATAAATGTTCATCTCATGGGCCATATTTAGAGTGTGCATGCTCCAAAAAATATAAAATAAATGGAGGGCCCTCATTGCAGAATTATGAAGAACTCATATTAAATGTTGCCAGTTTCACATTCTGTCACGCTGTCCTCCTTGGGATGGGAGTGTTATAGAGGAGGTAGCCATCTGGTCCCTGTGATCATGACAGATGAAAACTGAGTATGTTGTATTTCTAAACCTCAAAGGGAAGAACTTGGTCTTTCTGCTACTTGATTAGAATGTTAAGATCTGGACTTTGACTGACATGATGGCAAAAGCTCTGAATATACAAGGGCTGATATTTTAAGACATTATGTATTCATCGAATCCATAAATACTCACTGGATGTCTTCCTCGTGCCATGGCAGTAGACTTGGGGGACAGTCACGTTTCCTGCTTTCATAAATCTTACAAAATATTACTTTCAAATCAAAGACATCAGAGGTGATATTCCTGCTTCTGTACTAGTGTGGTCTTTCAAACATAGTATGTACAAATATAGAGATTATAATGATGGGCTGCCAGTTAGTTTTATTTCTAAATCTTAATAACATCTAGTTGATTGTTGGAACTTGGATATAAAAAGTTAATTAGAAAGCAACTGCTAACCAATTCATCAATTACCTGCAATTACTAATGGGATAGAAGTCTATGACTGTTGATTTAAACAAAAAGCATAATTTTAGTGAACCATTATTATGGAGTATATAGCTATTAATATAATTTATTAATTACCCTTAAACTGAAAGTTAGAATGTTTAATTTCTTTGCAGGAAATTCACTTTTGATTCAAAATCTTTTAAAAAATGACATGCAGTACAACTTAATATAGAAGAATAACATGAATATATCTGCCCCTTCTGGTCCATTTATCCCACTTGTAGTCTGCTGATTTTCTAGATGTTTTAATGTGATTTGTCTCACTCATTCTTTCAAACAAAATTTTGTAATTGTTGTGCCATTTGCATATTCATCTCCCATCTTCTAAGCTAACGTTAGTCTTCTTTCATTTACTCAGTTTCCAGAACTGAATTTGTGCAGATGGTCTGGAAGTAGTAGCTCAGGTGGCTCATAGAATTTGATGCGAAGGAGATTATGGGTGTCTGACATCTGCATTGGCCAGAAAATTTGCAGAGGGACATAATCAGTGATCATTAGTTTGGAGGAAATTAAGAAAACAGATTCAGAATCTAAAATAAGACTTTGTCACTTACAAAGAACTGCAGGGAGGAAAGAAAGAAGTGCTTACTAGCCAGTAACTTGGAAACATCACACCTCAGGTCCTCCTCGGATCAAAATGGCAGGCTCTCCTTTAGGTACAAGTCAAATCTAAGCCCCTTTCTGAGAATTGCCTTGTCCCCAGGAGGGGAGAAAGGGCCTCCTCATAGCACACAGGTAGAAGAAACTTTGTAATACTCAGCAGGGGAAAGGGAACTGATTTAAGTTAGCCTACTTCAGAAAGCCTATTTGAAAGGGAATACTGCTTATTTGAAAAAAAAAATTACTTTTTTTAAAAAAATAGCAAAATTATAATGACATACCATTGTATTGAGATTTCAACTTTAACTCCTGCATGTAGTGTTTTGTTATTATGAAGGGCTTCCTTTCAGCACTAGGCTTTTGGGGGAAAAATTACCTAGTGGTATCTGATATTTTGTGTAGTGCAAATGTCAGTCTACCATGTATCTCGTGCCCTCCAAGCTTCTGTGAATTAGCTTTCCTTTAGTGCTTAAATGAAAGGGTCTTGAGCCTTCCTTTACAGACAAAGTCCACGGTGGAGCTATAGAGGGTATAAATAGCCAAGAGCACTTCAGCTGGTGGAGACTCAGGGAAACAGGAGCAGTAGTAGGTATGCATGTCCTTCACTAAATGTTGTATTCTAGGAAACTGCAAGGACATCTAGCAAGATGGGATGGGAGAGGGACCTCAGCTGCCAGACTCATGCTTATTAAGCTGCATAGTTGGGGAAGCACTAGTCTTTTCCCTGTTGTGGCCAGGGAAATCGTATAATAACAATACAATGATGCAGAGTCTTGAGTCCAGCCTTATCCTGAGAGTTCAGTGTTTACAACTGGGGTAGCATTAACCTTTTCTTTGCTATGGTCAGGGGCCTGGTGTTCAAGCCTTGTGATTATAGTAATGCACCACATAATGATGTTTCTGTCAACTACAGACCATATATATGACAGTGGTCCCATAAGATTATAATAGCATATTTGTACTATACCTTTTCCATGGTTAGATACACAAATATTACCATTGTGTCTCAATTGCCTGCAATATTTGGTATAGTAACCTGCTGTATGAGTTTGTAACCTAGGTGTGTGGTAGGCTGTAGCATCTAGGTTTGTGTAAGTACACTCTATGATGTTTGCATAATGATGAAATCACCTAATGATGCATTTATCAGAATGTATTCGTCATTAAATAATGCATGACTCTCCAGCTGTATAATGTGGCAAGACAGCAGTGGGATTTGCGACATCATCTTTTTATGGCTAGGGAAACATCTGCTCTTTGGTGGCATCATTGGAGGGCTGGGGTCCAAGCTTGTTGATGAGACTTGATTGCTTTCAGCACAGGGCCATAGCTGGATTCCATGGAGATCTGCAGAAAGCCAGCTCCCGCTCTGAGAGACCAGCTGCAGTAATCAATTTGGACAACTCTTACCTTACAAGTAGAAGAGGTTTGGTCAGCAACTTAGGGAAAACAATATGCAGGAAATGAGCATTTCCCCTTTGTTCGTACCTCTTGCCCCACCCACATATGACAGAAAACCCTTGTAATGTGACTAAAGTTTTGCCAATGGAATATGAGTAGAAGTGGCCTTTGACACTTGTTGCTATGGGTCTTAAGACTAGAGGAAAACAGAATATTTCACTGCAAAATATCCTTCTTTGGCAAACTTTGAGACGATATTGGAAAAAACTACAGGCAGAAATAGCTCTTAAAAGCTGCGTTTTTGTGGGGGGTGGGATTTAATTCTATAGAGAAATCCCACATTAGTGAGGTAAACAATGAAGTGAATAGCAGAGGCAAACAGATTTTCTCTGAGACCCCTCACCTGGGTCTAGGAAAGATGAACACACAAAAAAAGGGGACTAAAAGTTTGCCTTTTTTTTTTTAGACAGATTCTTGCTCTTGTCGCCCAGGCTGGAGTGCAACGGCACGATCTTGGTTCGTTGCAACCTCCGTCTCCCAGGTTCAAGCAATTCTTCTGCCTCAACCTCCTGAGTAGCTGGGACTACAGGCACGTGCCACCATACCCGGCTAATTTTTGTATTTTTAGTAGAGACGGGGTTTCGCCATCTTGGCCAGGCTAATCTCAAACTCCTGACCTCATGATCTGCCCGCCTCAGCCTCCCAAAGTGCTGGGATTCCAGCCTGGCCAGGTCCAGCGTTTTTACAGTTCTGACAGAGAAAGCTTTCCCACAGACTACTGTCTATTCTTTCTGAGGGCTGCTCCCTGTGAGGCTTCATCTGCATAAGAAGACAGCCTTTCCTCACCACACTTTTCCTTCTTTCGCCCACATCCTGTCTTGCAGGCTCCACACCCCTATTCCTTTCTGGACAGTGTAGAAATTTCAGTCATCTGACCCCTACTTGGAGTTTCGTACCTTGTATATTTGTGGTGTTATGACGTCTATTGACTTTTGTCCATAGTTCCTTTCTTGTAACTCCCATAGCCCTTCTTACAGTCTTTTGTTATTATGTTGGGTGTGTTAGGCCTCAGGGACAGGCCTCGGATCTTCTACTGCCCTCCCTACCTAGCTCAAGGCAGGACTCTAAGGTTTCCCCACCTTTCCGATTGTGGGTCTTAAGGCCCTCCCATGGAGGGTCCACCCTATACCCTGTGGGGAAGGAATACTGACAACGTGAAGCTTCCATGAAAACCTGAGAGGACAGGGTTCAGTGAGCTTCCGGAGAGCTGAACATATGGAGGTTTCTGGAAGGCCGCACACTGGGGAGGGCATGAAAACTCCATACCCTTCCTCTATACCTCACCCTATCCATCAATTCATGGTATCCTTTTTGACATTCTTTATAATAAATTGATACACACAAATAAGTGTTTCCCTGACTTCTGTGAGCTGCTCCAGCAAATTAATCAAACTCAAAGAATCCCAACTGGAAGACTTTTGGTCAGAAGTTCTGGAGGCCTGGATTTGCAATTGGTGTGGCGTAGAGAGCAGTTCTGGGGACCGAGCCTTTGAATTGTGGGATCTGACACTATCTCCAGGTCAGTGATGTCTGGACTGAATTAGAGGACACCTCGCTGGTGTCCGCTGCTTGGAGTGTGGAGAAAAAACCACCCTACATTTGGTCACAGAAGTCTTCTGGGCTGAAGATTATTGTGGTATGAGAGTAGAGGAGAACATGGTTAGAGTTTTCCCTACACAGCATTGCTCCTGGGTCCATATGCATGTTAACAAATTTGTATACCTTTTTCCTGTTAATCTGCCTTTTATTTGAGAGGTGTTCCAGGTAGGAATTTATGAGGGTCGAAAAAAGAAATTATATTTTTTCCTCCCCTCCAGGACATTGGGCTACCTCATTCCTCTTCCCATCAGATTATGGAACCAGGTTATGGTCATGACTCAGCTTTGATCAAACAGATGACAAAGCCTTTAGAGAGAACGACAAGATTAAAGGAATCAGGGCCCATGAATAGCTGTGCAGAGGAGGATGTCCTGCTGTAAACCAAAAATAAAATCCTAAGCCCCCCAGCCAACTGAATGGACCCCTCCTCTCAGCCAAGCGCATTCTAGAGTAAACCTGAGCACTGGTTCAGGGCATGATGGAAATGCAAATGAGGCATAATGAGACAAGCCTCATTATACCTTCCTCTCTTTGGAATCCAGGCACAGCTGAGCAGCATTAACATTAAAATAGAGACCTGGCCGGATGAGGTGGCTCACGCCTGTCATCTCAGCACTTTGGGAGGCTGAGACACATGTATCACTTAAGTCCAGGAGTTCAAGACCAGCCTGGGCAACATGGTGAAACCGTGTCTCTACAAAAAATACAAAAATTAGCCAGGTGTGGTGGCATGTGCCTGCGGTCCCAGCTACTCAGGAGGCTGAGATAGGAGAATCACTTGAACCCGGGAGGCGGAGGTTGCAGTGAGCCAAGATTGTGTCACTGCACTCCAGCCTGGGTGGCAGAGTCAGACTAAAACAAACAAACAAAAAGCCAGGGACCTTATAAGTGACAAAACAGACTCTTTGTAGCAATAAGAAACCAACATGACAGATAGCAGGCCCTGAAAGAAATCGAAGTATTTTATCCCAAAATATATTTCTTCACATATTTTGAAATGGCCTTGCAAAGTTGTACTTTGTGGGGAAAATCTGCATTCTATAGGAAATACCTTCTCTTTCTAGGTCTTTTTCCTGACTGAGGAGAGAATTAACTGAGTCTGTGGCACCTTTGAAACTCTGTCTCCAAAAAAAAAAAAAAAAAAAAGAAAGAAAGAAATATTTTGCAAGGTGTGTTTTATAGACCTTTCTGGTGTTATCTCTGTGAAGATAAGGATCTGGAATTATCTGGGTGACTAACTTCTGTCTTCCCTGGTAGAGGGGAGAGAGACACCATTACAAATTTACATCTTGCCTTTAGGAACAAAGGGTCAGGGAAGAAAACTTATATCCTTGTATCTGCTTCTTTTTCAATTTTGGGTTTTCAGCTCAAAATAGTCCTTATGCTAAAGTGGCGTATTTTGTGGTGGCATATTCTGCTGCCCCTCATTAAGCACAGTGAAACTAGTGAGAAATCAGATAATGCAGGCTGGAAACTGGTGATATTTGTGTATATCAAGGCAAAATATTTGCTAAAACTTTTATTCTACTTGGAGGACACACTGACTGTTTTAAGGAAAGGGGTTGGAAATAACAGAATATGAGTGGGTTTGGGGTACTCTTTGAAGATTTTAGCAAGAAATTCAAAAAAGAGTCTAGTTCAAGCAAGAATTAGCCAGTTTGTAATCAGAGATGAAAGGGAATGGAAAGAGCTGAGAAATTTGGAGGCTCATAAGGTCAGAAAAGCCAACTCCTTTTGGACCCAAGTTTTTCTCAAAGACCTATTGAGATTTTTTTTTTTTTTGGAAAACAAAGGGAGGTGTCTTTGCCAGGTATTTGCCAGGCCAGTGGCAAAGACCAGAGTAATGGTGTGGCTTTCCTACTCAAACCTGTTGTTTCAGATGGTCTCCAGGTAACCTCCATACAAATGAAGAAAAGAAGCCAGGGTTGAGCTCAGATGTCAAGAAATAAAGCAGGTTGAGTAAATATGGCTGAAAAAGAATGTTCGGTGTGCACACTGGCACTTGAAACAGACTATAGAAAATACAACAGGGTCAGGCACGTGACTCATGCCTATAATCCCAGCACTTTGGGAGGTCTGGGGGAGGTTGGACCATTTGTGGCCAGGAGTTTAAGACTAGTCTGGCCAACATGGCAAAACCCCATGTTTACTAAAAATACAAAAAAATTTTCTGGGCAGGATGGCACATTCCTGTAATCCCAGCTACTTGGGAGGCTGAGGCAGGAGAGTTGCTTGAACCTGGGAGTCAGAGGTTGCAGTGAGCTGAGATCGCACCACTGCACTCCAGCCTGAGTGATACAGTGAGGGAGGAGGAAAGGAAAATAGTTGGGCAGACAGCTAAAGCTGGTCTTTGGTAAAATTCTTTTAAACAGAAAGACACTCTGAAGAATCAAGCTATAGGCACACATAGAGCCACCTGGGGAAATCTCAGGCTGCAGCTGCACAGATAAGAAAGCAAGGCCTAACATAGAAGCCTTTATTCTTAGTGTAACCAGTGGGCTCCTAGGAAAAAGTTTCCTCTCCTTTTCAGGCATGTACACAGTGGGCTCTGGGGGAACTTGCATGGGGAGCAGGGATTCTTACTGAAAACATACCCACCGTTGCACAAACAAGAGAAACTGCACTTTGTGCTTGCCTAAAGATGGGCTTGCAGCTGTACAGACAGGGGGAATTACACAGACAGCTTCACAGATAAGGGAAGTTACACAAACAGCTACAGAGATGAGGGGAGTTTCTTATAAAAACTTTTGGATTCAGCTGTAAAAATGGCAACCCTCTTTTGGGCCCCCTCTCCACTGCAGAGAGCATTCTTTTGTTAATTAAACTTTCACTCCAACTTCACCCTTGTGTCTAGGCTCCTTAATTTTCTTGGCGGTGAGACAAAGAACTCCAGGTACTGTCTCAGACAAGACTGTAACATTGTGGTGCATTGGCAAGACTGCAACAACAGCAAGACCCTGTCTCAAGGGAAAAAAGTATTTTAGTTTATAGGTACCAAAACTACAACGGTCCCTCCAAAATACGTTATCTGTAGTTTCTGGACTTTGAGTTGGTTTCAGCAACTGGATGGGAATTTGGGTTTCTCTTCTGGAGAAAAATTGTATTCCACTAGAGGGAGGTGTGTTAAATCAGTTTAGCCTAGAGCTGCCTCCTAACATATTTTAAGTTCAGCCTAAAGGATATTTCTCTGTACATCATGATCTCTAACAAGTGGAGGTGTAAACAGACAGTAGCCTATACTTGTGCCAATCACTGTGTTTTAACCAATCAAATGTAGCCAACTGTTTGAACCATTTTCAAATAAAGCAAACACCTAGCTGTAACCAAACTGACTGTTTCTGTACCTCACTTTAATTTTTTGTACGTCACTTTCCTTTTTCTATTCCTAAATCTTCCACCACATGGCTGCACTGGTGTCTCTGAGCATACTCTGGCTCTGAACGCTGCCGGATTCACAAATCATTCATCGCTCAAGTAAACTCCTTTAATTTTTTTTTTCTTTTTTTGAGACACAGTCTTGCTCTGTCGCCCAGGCAGTGGTGCGATCTCGGCTCACTGCAAGCCCCGCCTCCCGGATTCATGCCATTCTCCTGCCTCAGCCCCTGGAGTAGCTGGGACTACAGGTGCCCGCCACCACGCCCAGCTAGTTTTCTCTATTGTTAGTAGAGACTGGATTTCACCGTGTTAGCCAGGATAGTCTCAATCTCCTGACCTTGTGATCCGCCCTCCTTGACCTCTCGAAGTGCTGGGATTATAGGCGTGAGCCACCGCACCTGGCCAACACCTTTAAATTTAATTTGGCTGAAGTTTTTCTTTTAACAGAAGTAAGATGCACACGGATATGTAGCTATCCAGGATGTGAGCTCTGGCAGAGATTACCAGTTGTCTGTCAATAACAACACAGGTTCCTTGATGAAGGAAATAAAAACAAATGGCTGTAATTTTTAGGGGGAGAGCTAAGCTGTTGTTACAAAGAATCCAGCGTCATACATTGGTTTAAAGAACATCTAAGTTTATAGTGTTCTCATATAATAGCCTCCAGGTGAGCAGTTCTGTTTGGTGACTCGTTCAGGGACTCAGTTTCCTTCAGTTTTGCAGCCCTGTCATGCCTTAGGCCATTGTCACTATCTGCAGAATCAAAGTTTAATCAACTTTCAGACTAGATTCCACAAATGAGAAGGGGAAACAGATCCTGGTGGAGATCCTGACCAAAAATGGCTCACATTCTCATGGCTAGAACAGTTACACAGGCATTATTAACTGTAAGGGAAGGCTGGGGATATGGTTGAACAGGCCAGCCATGAGCTAGTCACACCTGTTTACTATGTTTTTATTTCCATCATCTGCCACTCATACAAGGAAACCACGTTTATTATATTAGTCTTTTGCTGAAGAAAATAGGAGAGTGGGCCGGGCGCGGTGGCTCAAGCCTGTAATCCCAGCACTTTGGGAGGCCGAGACGGGCGGATCACGAGGTCAGGAGATCGAGACCATCCTGGCTAACACCGTGAAACCCCGTCTCTACTAAAAAATACAAAAAACTAGCCAGGCGAGGTGGCGGGCGCCTGTAGTCCCAGCTACTCGGGAGGCTGAGGCAGGAGAATGGTGGGAACCCGGGAGGCGGAGCTTGCAGTGAGCTGAGATCCGGCCACAGCACTCCAGCCTGGGCGACAGAGCGAGACTCCGTCTCAAAAAAAAAAAAAAAAGAAAATAGGAGAGTGATACCTTTCACTTTATCAAAAAGGATTAGCAGGCCAGGTGTGGTGGCTCACGCCTGTAGTTCCAGCACTTTGGGAGGCCGAGGTGGGTGGATCATGAGGTCAGGAGTTTGAGACCAGCCTGAACAACATGGTGAAACCTCATCTCTACTAAAAATACAAAAATTAGCTGAGTGTGGTGGTGGGCGCCTGTAATCCCAGCTACTCAGGAGGCTGAGACAGGAGAACTGCTTGAACCTGGGAGGCGGAGGTTGCAGTGAGCCAAGATTGCACCAGTGCACTCCAGCCTGGGCGACAGAGCAAGACTCCATCTCAAAAAAAAAAAAGAAAAAAGAAAAAGAAAAAGAAAAAAAAAATTAGCACAACATACAGCTCCTAACAAAATGTTAGTTTTTGGGTTTTGTTTTGTTTTCTTTTTGCCAATGTCCCTTTCCCAGGACTTCTGTGGGGCACTTCTCCTTGACATTCTTTATTTAGTTCTCTTCTCCTATAACCAGCAAAATCAACAATAAGCTCTTAATTTTCATATCCACTACCTCAGCAATCATATTCTGTGCTTCTTCATGGTGTTTGACACTCCTGACCACCCTTTCCTTTCAAAAAATGTTCACTACCCTCTGGTATTATTTTGCCTTGGTAATGCCATAGTCAATTTGCTAGCCTTTCCATCCTCCCTTTCCATGGAAATCTTTCAGGGTCACTTCTTGACTCTCTTTTATTCTTATTCCACTTATTCCACTCTCCCTGGTGGGTCATGTTCATTTCCCCTTCCTCAGATTTCAATTTTATGAAGATGATTCCCGAATCGATTTCCCTGGCTTGGACTTCTCTCTCTTGCATTTCGAATTACCTGGTATATAATGCCATGTAAGTGTTTTGCCAGCAGATCAAATACACATATTTATACATTTGATAAGTGTATACATTATAGGCATCTATTAAATATTAGGCACTGTGCTAGGCCTTAGGAGTGCAATGAAAAATAAAATGGATAAGGTCCTTGTCAATTAGAGCTTATCATCTATGAAGTAGAGATTAACTGGATGTGTAGGTTTGCAGTGGGAGCTGGAGTGTTCTGGGCAGAGGGGATGACCTGCATACAGGCCCTGGAGCACAAAGTTCAAGGAACTAAAGATCAGGGTGACTCTAGCAGAAGGGGAAGTAACATAATGTTTAAAAAGCCGGCACAGGATAGACTGTGTAGGACTTGTAAACCATGTTAAGATTTTGCTCTTTATACTAAAAACTACTGAAAGCCATTCATTAGCAATGTTTTAAGCGGACTTGATCATATTTGCATTGGAAAGATCACTCTAGCTCTGGGGAATGAATTAGGGTTTGGAGAGAATAAGTGGCAGATTAAAAAATAGGCTATGAGGGGTATTTTGTCAGTACAGTAGACAGGATTTGGTGAGAAATTTAATAGGGAGAGGAGGAAGGGAGGTACAGTGGTTAATTGCTGGGTTTTTGGACTTGAATGATTGCGTGGATAGTGGTACCATTCACTGAGACAGGGATTGTTGGAAGACGACCATATTTGAGGGAAGAGAGGGGTTAAACAGGCAGCTGGACATATTGACTTATACCTTACAGTAGAGATCTGAGCCAGAGATGTAAATTCCTAATTTTATATGGTAATTAAACCAAGGACATGAATGAGATTTCCTAGGGAAAGAGTACATAGTGAGAAGGAGAGAGGCCAAGAGAGGAACTCAGGAATTTAATTGTTTAGTAGAAAGTATGACTGAGAAGGAGGAGCCGGAGGAGTGGGAGGAAAACCCGGAGTAGGAGACAGTGGGAATGACCCACAGTGTTGGATGCGCTGAGGATATTAAGCAAGGGGTTTAAAATACTGAAAGCATTTAGTGAAGTAGACATCTTATGTGACTTTAGTGAGAGTGAGTGTTATTTATATGAAATGACAGGTGGAAACCAGATAAGAGATACCTGAAAAGTGAGTGAGAGAGGATAAAAGGGGAATGGTTGGAATATATAGCTCTGTGAAGGAAGAAGAGGTAGGCCAGAAGCTAGGAGGAGATGTGAGGTCCATTGTGGTTTGTTTATTCATTTTTTCTTTGGATATGTTTAAATGTGAATGGGAAGGAACCAGTCAGGAGGGAAAGGTTGACTTCACGATACAGCAAGTTTTCTGAGGGGGGAGTGCTTTGAATCCCTACCTCTCCAGCCTCCCACAGGCCTCTCAGATTACCTTAGGAAGGAGATTTCTGTTATAACAGAAGTACAGCTACAGCTGCAGGTAACGTGATATGTTTGGTAGAAGTAGATGGGAGGCTTCTAATTTGCTTCTTTTATATTTACCTAAAGTAGAAAACAAAGCTATTTCCTGAGAATGAGAAAAGTTCTGTGGGGGTGGGGTGGCGGGGGTGGGGTGGCAGGGGAAGGGTAGGAGTGTTAGTAGGAGGATTCAAGAGACTAGGGAAACATAGAGAATATTCCAGTTATCTATGGCTGCCTAACCAACCATCTCAGAGTTTAGCGGCATGATCATTTCATTGTGCTCATAGACTTTGTGAACCAGGAATTTGGATAAAGCACAGTGAGGGCAGCTTGTCTCTATTGCATGGTAGAGGCTCTATTGCCACTGCACCTGGCCTCCTGTCTGTTTTTCAAACTTACATTGAACTACTTGGTTCACCTTCCGGGTGGCTGTCGTTGATGATACTGTCTCTATGGCGGCAGAAATCATAAAGTCACACTGACATGCTCCTTCACAGAAATCATATCGAGCACTTAAGACTGACATACTTGCTTTTCTTCTTTTAACCTCATTTTTAAAAAGATTTTTATTTTGTTAATGTTTTATTTTTTGTTATAGGGACAGAACTATAAACATACATTTTCCATTCATTCTAGAATTGCCTTATCTCTCTCCAACCTGGTTAGAAGCCCTTCAAATCACCAGCTTAAACACCATCACTTCTGTGAAACCTTAACTGATTTCTGATTTTGTTGGTGGTCCCAAAGCATTTGGTTTGAGTTGCTAAGTACCATATCTAGAACAGTTTTTCCTAAATTTGTCAGTGCAGTATCGTCACCTGCAAATCATTTAAGAAAGGCAGATCTCAGCCTCACACCCCAAACCTACTGAGTCATTCCTTGTGGACACAGTGATCCACAATTATGTAATTGTTAATTGATTGATAGACATTTGCATAGATGCCTGTAGGCCCATTAGACTCTTTTTTTTTTTTTTTTTTTTTTTTTTGAGGCGGAGTCTTGCTCTCTCTCCCAGGCTGGAGTGCAGTGGCGGGATCTCGGCTCACTGCAACTTCTGACTCTCAGGTTCAAGCAATTCTCCTGGCTCATCCTCCTGATAGCTGGGACTACAGGCATGCACTACCACGCTTGGCTAATTTTTGCTGTTTTTTTTTTTTTTTTTTTTTTTTTTTTTAGTAGAGATGATGCAGATAGGAGACAGGGAAATACTGGGTGGAAGAGGGTGGTTCTGTGGCAAAGGCCCCACCATCACACCTGAAGACCCCCAGCTCTAAATAAGGACAGGCATTCCTGTTTTTCACACCCAAAAAGTTGCCTTGTGGCTCACCACACCCTCTATCCTCCACCCATATAAATCCCGAACCCCAGGTGCCAGAAGCAGACAGGCAAGCCAGCAGACCAGCAGATGAGCAGTAGAACAGCACGGCAGAGAAAGAGAGAAGAGGAGAAACATCTGAGCACCTAGAGTAGTTCGGATGGGGTGGTTGGAGAGGAGTCCAGCTGCTGGGCAGCCCGACCCCAGGGGAAGATCACCTTTCTGCTCTACCCCCACCTTCTGGGTCCCCATGCATCCCGCTGAAAGTGACCTCCACCTCACATTCATCCTTCAAGCCCTTGTGTGACCTGATTTTTCTGGGATGCTGGGCAAGAACGCGGGATACAGAAAGCTGTCACACTGGACTTCTGCCCTTTTGAAAAGGCCGCATTGAGCTGATTAATACTCAAGCTGTCTGTGGATGGCAAAGCTGAAAGAGCTTTGTGTTACTGGGATTGCAGGCACGCATCCCTAGACAGTGCCAGAGCCCAAAGTGCTCGCCCTGGCCTCTGCACCTGCCCATCTGCATGCTCCCCCTCCTGCTAGGGGTTTGAGCAGCAGCGCAATTGAACAGGCAAGCCATAGCCCTGTCGCATGTCCTGCGAGGGGGATCAGGGAACTCTCCCATTTCAGAGGCGGGGTTTCGCCATGCTGGCCGGGCTGGTCTCGAATTGCTGACCTCAAGTGATCTGCCTGCCTCGGCCTCCCAAAGTGCTGGGATTACAGGCAAGAGCCACCACACCCAGCCCCATTAGACTCTTAAATCCTCAAGATCAGAGGCCATGTTTGATTTCAGATCCTCTGTAGTGCTTTGCCCATGGGAGATGTTCAAAACATTGTGTGGAGTTTGTCTCTGTCTTCTCTTGGGATTAGTCATTTGTAGAGACTTTTCTATATGCTGTTCTTTTTCTCTTGGATTTCCATCAGATGTCACCCAATTCTGTTCTCTTTTTTACTTAGCCATCTGGGGCCCGATTGCCACAAACAACAAAAACAGCAACAACAACAAACACAGTATGTAGGTGGGAAGTACATTCAAGTTAAATTCAAGTTAAAAATGTGAATGAGGTTGTCATTTTGCTTGCGTTTGTGTGAACTCTTTTTCTAGGCAGGGGATCAAAGGTATTTTATTTATTTATTTATTTATTTATTTATTTATTTATTTATTTATTAAATAGAGATGGGGACCACACCATGTTACCCAGGCTGGTCTCAAACTCCTAGGCTCCAGTGATCCTCTTGCCTTGGCCTCCAAAAGTGTTGGAATTACAGGTGTAAGCCACTGTTCCTGGACGGGTTTTATACTTTTAAAATGTTAAAGGCAGTATTTTTGACTGTCGTCAAGGTGAGCATGGTACGTACCATGGGAATAAATGGAATTCCCAATGATCATGTTGGTATAGGTTTTCTTTCATTTTTATGGTAGGGTGGGAAAGGGGACAGAAAGGTCTTGCAATGTCACGAAGTCAGCCTAAGCATCTAGTTCCCTGAGATTTTGCTCAACATGCTTTGTTGAAGCAGTTAAACCTGGCTATAGCAGCAGTAAGGGGTGAAAAATGGACAGGATGGAATCAAATTTTTTTTTTTCTAATTTTCAATCGCCATGCTGGCCGGGCTGGTCTCGAATTGCTGACCTCAAGTGATCTGCCTGCCTCGGCCTAATCACAAAACAATTGAATTACAATCTCAGTGCAGTGATTAAAAAGAATTGATTTAATCTGGCAATAATGGATTCTGCTGCTAATTAAGCATTTGTGTTGTACGTGGGAAGATACATTTGGGAAGCAGTTATTTCTCACTGCATACCTGTCTAATATAGCTGACAGTTATAGTCACACGTCCCTTTTCTCCCCCCTTAGGATTTTGTTTGCAGCTCCTTTAAATGCCAAACATTTGTGCTAAAAATAGCTGTTCCATTTTCCTGTGACTCCATCCAGGTCAGTCTGCCTGCCTCCCTTGCTTCCCAGGTGGGCATATCCACATTACGGTTTTGTTAGTTCGTCTTTGTATGATTTATTTTCCCCTCCAACTACAGACGACCCACATTGTACTTCCGTGACAGGGCTGCAGTGCAGTTGCTATGCAGGGTTCCTAAATAGCATCGAGTAGAATGGATGCCAACAGCTGCATTCAGCTGCAGTGGAGGGACTTTAAGGGAGTGGGCACCGGAGTAAACATTTCAAGTGGAAAAATGTCACTGCTGAGGGAAGTAGTCTCTTTTAATGTTTTAAAAACATTTCCAGACCTTGCTAGACAGATCAGTGTGCAGCATCGGGTGAAAGGGAAGCCGAAGCAATGAGAGGTCACCAGACAAAGAAACCAGAAGAAGCTTGGAGGGAATGTATGATCCTGACTCTAAGATGCACATTTCTGTTTCATATTTCAATACTTCAGATGTTGAGATATATCTTACAACTGCTAGGTGCGTTTAATAATTTCCGCTGCTTATCCCTCCAGCACCCTATGTCACCCCATAAAATAAAACCATTATTTAAATGAAGTTGTGAAGCTCGCACTGAGTGATGTCTAGATTTGAGGAAACAGCACGTTCACCAAGGGAAACCCACTACAGTCTAGAGTTTACCTCTCAGCCATGTGAACTAAGAATCCTAATTTGTGAGCACACAGAAGGACTTTTTGTTTTTACACCTTTATTGAGGTATAGTCGATATACAAAAACTGCATATATTTAATGTATACAACTTGTGGAGCTGGGGCATGTGAATACAACTGCGATACCATCACCACAGTCAAGGAAATAAACATATCCATCTCCTCCGAAAGTTTCCTTGTGTCCTTTTGCTTTTGTGTGTGTGCTAAGAACACTTAGCATGAGAGCTTCCCTGTTGACAAATTGTTAAGTATACAATACCATATTGTGCACTACTGGCACCGCGTTGTACAGCAGATCTTCAGCACTTACTCATCTTGTATAATAATAACTTTATACTCATTGAACTCCATTTCTCCCTTTCCCTATCCCCTGGCAACCACCACTCTATTTTCTGCTTCTATATATTTGACTTTTTTTTTTTTTTTTTTTAGATGGAATCTCAGTCTGTCACCAGGCTGGAGTGCAATGGCGCGATCTCGGCTCACTGCAACCTCCGCCTCCCGGAGTGATTCTCCTGCCTCAGCCTCCCAAGTACTGAGACTACAGGCATATATATTTGACTCTTTTAGGTACCCCATATAAGCAGAATTATGCAGTATTCAAAAGTACATTTTCTTTTTTTTTTTTCTTTTTTTGAGATGAAGTTTCGCTCTTGTTGCGCAGGCTGGAGTGCAATGGTATGATCTTGGTTCACCACAATCTCCGCCTCCTGGGTTCAAGCGATTCTCCTGGCTCAGCCTCCTGAGTAGCTGGGATTACAGGCATGCACCACCAAGCCTGGCTAATTTTGTATTTTTAGTAGAGATGGGGTTTCTTCAAGTTGGTCAGGCTGGTCTCGAACTCCCGACCACAGGTGATCCAATCCATCTCGGCGTCCCAAAGTGCTGGGATTACAGGTGTGAACCGCCTCGCTGGGTTAATTTTGTACCTTTGGTAGAGACAGGGTTTCTCTATGTTGGTCAGGCTGGTCTCAAACTCCTGACCTCAGGTGATCTGCCTGCCTTGGCCTCCCAAAGTGTTGGGATTACAGGCATGAGCCACCACACCCGGCCCAGAAGTACATTTTCTAAGGAAAAGTATAGTATTTATTTGGCTTACAAAGACTTATGTATAAATTCAGACTGTTCATTGAAAAAACGTAACAGACACAGGAAAGGAATGGAGGAATGCCCCTGTCAGAATTACCAACCAATTCCCCTCCTGGAGATGAACTCTTACTTGGAAACCATATTTTAATCAGAAGACAGCTTGGAAAGTCTCCAGGTAGGGTGAGGAGTCCACCTTAGATGATCCACCCACTTTGGCCTCCCTAAGTGCTGGGGATTACATCCCTCCCTCCCTCCCTCCCTCCTTCCCTCCGTCCTTCCTTCCTTCCTTCCTTCCTTCCTTCCTTCCTTCCTTCCTTCCTTCCTTCCTTCCTTCCTTCCTTCCCTTCCTTCTTTCTCTCTCTCTCTCTCTCTCTCTCTCTCTCTCTCTCTCTCGTTCTCTCTCTTTCTTTCTGAGTCTTGCTCTGTCACGAAGCTGGAGTGCAGTGGCGGATCTCGGCTCACTGCAACCTCTGCAGCAAGTTTCAAGGGATTCTCCTGCCTCAGCCTCCCAAATAGCTGGGACAGCTGGGACAGCTGGGACTAAAGGTGTGTGCCACCACACCCAGCTAATTTTTGTATTTTTAGTAGAGACGGGGTTTCACCATGTAGGCCAGGATGGTCTCGACCTCCTGATCTCGTGATCTGCCCGCCTTGGCCTCCCAAAGTGCTGGGATTACAGGCGTGAGCCACCGCTCCTGGCACTCTGTTTATGGCATCCATTATGTTACATTATTGATTCTCAACCTTAGATGAACATTCAAATGACCTGTCTCTCCCTCCACCTTTTTTTAGGGGGAGAATTATGTTTGTACATTACACCACAGGGACTATACATACATAAACTTCTTTTGAAAGATAGAGATGGGGTCTCACTATGTTACCCAGTCTGTTCTTGAACTCCCGGACTCAAGCAATCGTCCTGGCTCAGCCTCCCAAAGTGTTGGGAGTACAGGCATGAGCAACTGCACCCAGGCTATATATATTCTTGTATGCCTAGTTTCTCTCACCCAATATAATGTTTGTAAGATTCATCAATGTCGTTGCATGTGGTTGTAGATTGTCAAATCCCAATGCTGTATAGAAATCCATTGTATAACAATATTACATTTTACTTATCCATTCTAAATAGGAGAATAAAAATTCGGGTGATTTCCAGTTTTTGGTTATTTTGAATGCTATTATGAACATTCTAGTACGCACCTTTTGGAAAACATATATGTATACATTTCTATTATATACCTAGGAGTCACATTGATGGGTTATAAGATACGCCTATAGGCTGGGTGCGGTGGCTCATGCCTGTAATCCCAACACTTTGGGAGGCCGAGGCGGGTGGATCACGAGGTCAGGAGATCGAGACCATCCTGGCTAACACGGTGAAACCCCGTCTCTACTAAAAATACAAAAAAATGCTGGGCGTGGTGGCTGGCGCCTGTAGTCCCAGCTACTCGGGAGGCTGAGGCAGGAGCCTCAAAAAAAAAAAAAGAAAAAAAAGATACGCCTATATTATTAAGCCAGGTGTAGTGGCTCATGCCTGTAATCCCAGCACTTTGGGAGGCTGAGGCGGGCCGATTGCTTTGAGACCAGCCTGGGCAACACAGTGAAACTGATCTCTACAAAAAATACAAAAATTAGCCTGGTGTGGTGGCACATGCCTGTGATTCCAGCCACTCAGGAGGCTGAGGTGGGAGAATTGCTGGAGCCCAGAAAGTTGAGGCTGCAGTGAGCTGTGATCGCACCACTGCACCCTGGCCTGGGTGACAGAGCAAGACCCTGTCTCAAAAAAAAAAAAAAAAAAAAAAAATGCTATGCCTATATTCAGGCTAAGTGTATATAGAATATTTTCTTTAAATTAACATAAAACCACATGACGAACCTGCTAAAACCCTCACTGGCTTTCTTCTATAGTCTGAGTAAACCGTGTTCCATACAAGGCCCACAGGACCAGCTCCTATTTAATTCTCTGGCTTCATCCCATGTCACTCTTTTGACTCAGCCATGTTTGCTCCCGTTCAGTCGTCTTCCTGCATGTGGGTGTCCTGCTTTTTCCTTTGTTTGCAACATACTTATTGCCAGTCCTTCTCCCCAGGCAAACCCACACTGCTCAGCTCCTAACAGGAAGCTTCTATTCATCTTTCAAGTGTCACTTTCATGGAGCTTTCTCTGATCATGGTTATCCAAGTATCTCCATTTTATTTTCTCTAATTCTATCAAATTTCTTCATAGCACGTATGACAAATTTGACAGTATATACTAATTTTTTTGTTCCTGGTTATATACTATTTTTTTTCTTTTTGAGACAGAGTTTCACTCTTGTTGCCCAGGCTGGAGTACAATGGCATGATCTCTGCTCACTGCAACCTCTGCCTCCTGGGTTCAAGTGATTCTCCTGCCTCAGCCTCCCAGGTAGCTGGGATTACATTCAGCTTCCCAAGTAGTTGGGATTACAGGCATGCACCACCACACCCAGCTAATTTTGTATTTTTAGTAGAGACAGGTTTTCACCATTTTGGTCAGGCTGGTCTCGAACTCTTGACCTCAGGTGATCCACCTGCCTCGGCCTTCCAAAGTGCTAGGATTACATGCATGAGTCACCATGCCCGGCCTGTTTCTGGTTATATGCTATTAATAATTTTTGTTTCTTGTTTTTCTGTGTCTTATTCTAGCCTTGCGGTACTTTAAAAAACAGCTGCATGAATATTCCACTCCCAGACATCTTGATGTAATTATTTTGGAGGAGATCCTAGCTTTGGTATTTTTTAAAAGCCTCTCAAGCTCATGACTGTGTTATAGCATTTGTAATAAGTTATTAATAGTACATGCCCATCATCATAAATAAACATTGGAGACCACTGGACCAGTCCACATGACACCTTATTTTACATACTAGGGAACTAGGTTGCTTAATAGAGAATCTGAACTATGTTCACTGTTACACAACTGGTTAGTGCTATGACTGGGACAGCTTCACTTTCTAATTCCATTGCTCTTCCAGTGCAAGGCAAACTCTGGGGTTGCATATTCTGATTATTTGTGCATGTCTATCTCCCTCACTGAATTGTAAGTTCGTGAGCAATTGGGACTGTGTTTATTTTATCTTTTTATTCTTCATAGCACCTGTATAATTCCTTGGTCATAGCAGACTGTCAATAAGTGTGTTGAGAACAAATAATATAACCATTTCGATCACTTATCTGACACTTATATAACATGTTTCACTGAGCTGTTTCTGTTTTGTACCTTAAGCACTAACATTTCATTATTTCAGAATCTTTTTCTTTACACATTAAAAGGCTGAATCAATTTCAGAGCCTTGAAGCCAAAGAGGTTTGAGGACCCTCGAAAGTACAGTACCTTTTCTGGAGTATTAAATATCAATAACAACAGGGATTTTCTTCATCTATGGTTGGACATATTATTCACCAGTGTCAGAAAATAGTCTCCTCAATCAGGAAGAGTTTCTGGTTCTTTCTTTCTCTTTTTTTTTTTTTTTTTTTGAGACAGAGTCTCGCTTTGTCGCGCAGGCTGGAGTGCAGTGGCACCATCTCAGCTCACTGCAAGCTCCGCCTCCCGGGTTCACGCCATTCTCCAGCCTTAGCCTACGAGTAGCTGGGACTACAAGCACGCACCACCACGCCTGGCTAATTTTTTGTATTTTTAGTAGAGACGGGGTTTCACCGTGTTAGCCAGGATGGTCTCGATCCTCCTGACCTCGTGATCCACCCGCCTCGGCCTCCCAAAGTGCTGGGATTACAGGCGTGAGCACCGCGCGCGGCTCTGGTTATTTCAAGAATTGTAGATTACTATGTACTTACAGGCATCACTTTACCCACAGTATCTGACTCAAATTCAAATGAAAAAATTCACTGTACAGTAAATTCATTTCTAGTGATTTGTGTTTTATAAAAAAAGGGAAAAATAATAAATTCAAACATCCAGAACTGTCGTAAATTAATAAGGTAGTTCTGGCTCTAGGAATTTTTGGGCACTTTCCAAAGTAAGTGAAAATATAATTATCAATACAATCCAAGAAATTTGTGGCTGGAACATAGGAGAAGCTACCTACTGTTATCGGGAGGTTGTGTTTCTAGCAAGTAGAGTGTCTGGCAAATTTTCATCTGTCAAGATTAAGATCTATTAGGAAATAGAGAATACCGTAGAAATAACTACAATAGCATTAAAACAATAGTTTTAAAAATTCACAATAAATAAAAATTCAAGAAAGAACCCATTTTATTAATACAGCAGTCTGCTCCAGAATCATCCTCTTTAATTGATCAAGAAACATTGCTAATGGCGTGATGATCTGCTGAGGCTGTAGGGTTTGTTTCATATGAAATGCGCTTCCTTTACAGTGTTCTGGGTCAGTCTCTGCTGGCTTAAAATGTAATGACTTGTGCTCTTGCATTCTTGTTTTGTTCTTGCAAGTCTTTGCAAAATGCTAAACTCACAAATGATTGTGGTGCTCAAGGGCATGTTTTCTAGGGTATGTCAAGAGAGTTAAATGTAATCAGGTCTTTCTGCACTGCTTCTCAGACCTGCCCCCTGATCCACAGAAGCAGGGAGGGGAAGTTAGGAAACAGTGTAAACTGAGGAGGAGCTTTAAAAATGTAGAATGATGATATGGTTTGGCTGTGTCTTCACCCAAATTTCACCTTGAATTGTAACCATCTCCACATGCGAAGGGCAGGGCCAGGTGAAGGTAATTGAATCAGGGAGGCGGTTTCCCCCATACTGTTCTTGTGGTAGTGATTAAGTCTCACGAGAGCTGATTGCTTTATAAATGGGAGTTCAACTGCGCAAGCTCTCTCGCCTGCAGCCACGTGAGACACAACTTTGCTCCTCTTTCGCTTTCCGTCATGATTGTGAGGCCTCCCCAACCATGTGGAACTGTGAGTCTGTTAAACCTCTTTCCTTTACCCTTTACAAATTACCCAGTCTTGAGTATGTTTTTATTAGCAGTGTGAGAACAGACTAATGCGAGTGACAACGTAAAACCAATGACCTCAAAATCATTGCTAGAAAGGGATTTACAATATTTACAGGTCTCTCTACTCTTCAGGTCTTCGAGGGTAGTGTTTTTTCATCTTTATATTCTTAGTACTTCTCAAAGCGTTAAGTTACTAATTGATGCTTATTCTGTAATTGCTGAATGAATCATGAATGTGACATTTGGGGGTTGTTATATAGTAATAGCCCCTTATTTGTCTATTACCCCTTTTCAAGTAACCTTTTTTTTTTCTGTAATTTTTACAATCTTCTTAGGGAAAAAATGAGAAAGTAAATTTATTTTAGTTTCCCATAGTTAGTTGGAATTTATGCAGTGGAAGTAATTTACCCAGTGAATGAAATTTACAAGTCTCATGACTTCTCTGCTTACATGGAGGTAATAAAAGTTTCTGTGGTCAGTAATTAAAATGCTCAGTGCCACAAATAGTCAAAACTCCAATTCTGATTTACATTGAACAAGTTCTTCCTGCTAGGGAAAGGGGATGTGGCCAGGAGAGAGGGAGAGAAGAAGGTCTAGATTGTGATCTAGTGTTGGTTTCCTCTGGCTTTGGCCCACCTTAAAGCTCATTTCTTTTTCTCATGTTCTCTTTTTGGGACCTTCAGAGGCCCTCCCCAACCGCATCCCTTGGGAATCTCACCAGCAATTTCAGTGACCCAGACTAATGGCTCTTTGTGGCAGCCAGTCATTTCCTGGTAAATATTTTCATTTTCTTTGCTCAGTGTCTTCTTGGAGGGCATGCCATGCGATGCTGCCTCTCCTTCACTCGAGCAATTTCTGTATTTTGCAGGTCACATATTGAATCACCCAGTATTCTAAATGACACCAATCTGCTTTTAAATCCCTCTCTACCTGAGGTGAAAGTGGGCATTCTTAGCGTAAGCAGCCAGCCTGGTTTGCCTGGGATTGTTCTGTTTTTTATTTTAGCTTAATTTTTTTATTTTTACACCCCTCTTAGCTCATACCTAATGCCTGGGATTTTTCTGGTTACAGCACTAAAATCCCTGCTTCCCTGGAAACTTCTCCCTGGGATGCAAAAAATCCTTCCCCCCGACCACCCCCAGCAGATATGGAAAGTTGGGAGAAAAGCATACAACTTCTATACCAGCCGCCAAATAGGATGAAAAACAACATTGTTTTCAGTGTCAAGTAGATGTGGTATAAGTTATCCATCCTCCATAGTTGCTGTCATAAGGCACCACTGGATAGTACTTAGGATGAGCAGTGCTTCAACAGGGTCACCATGACACAGCCAAGCTAGACATAACAACACGAAACAAAATCACGCACACATAATTATATAATATAAATAGTTCTACACAGGTGTATTACTCTAAATAAAATTATGAAATTATTTTACATTTCATATTTATGGTATTTTTGAAATTATGTATTATTTACTTCCCTGTTACATAAATGCTATTATTGATAGAAAACCATAATAGGACTAGTTCATAGTGGCAATTAGTCATTAATTGTAGGACTAATTAAATAAATACTATGTATGAAAATATCATAATTTATGTTTCTCTGTCTTTGGATACAGCAAAATGTGTGTGGATACATGTATTTGTATATATATGTATATATATTTACTCCCTCTGTTGAAAACAGCAATATAAATCTGTGCGTATACATATATATGTATTGTATATATATGTATATATTTACTGTATCTCCTATGTTGAAAACAGCAATATATTTAAAAATTACTGCTTACCAACATCTCTCTCTCTCTCTCTCTCAAAACAAAACTCTTCTCTAACCTCCCACCTCCCACCCTGATTTGAGTGAGTCCTAAAAGAGATGGTGAAAATTAGATAATCCTGCATGAGGTCTTGCTCTCTGCCTGGAATGTGCCACCTTGGAACCTCACGCTCAGTTTTCTGCATTTAGCAAATATCTTTTGATTTATTTTTTCAAATTTCTGATGAGCTCTTTTTTACTCCTTGCTGCCCTATGGATAGTCCCTTCTCTGGAAACCAACTTGGTGATGATTTATGAATTCTCTATTCTTTTTTTTTTTTTTTTTCAGTCTTGCTCTGTCTCCCAGGCTGGAGTGCAGTGGTGTGATCTCGGCTCACTGCAAGCTTCGCCTCCTGGGTTCACGCTATTCTCCTGCCTCAGCCTCCCGAGTAGCTGGGACCACAGGTGCCCGCCGCCACACCCAGCTAATTTTTTTGGTATTTTTAGTAGAGATGGGGTTTCACTGTGCTAGCCAGGATGGTCTCGATCTCCTGACCTCATGATTTGCCTGCCTCGGCCTCTCAAACTGCTGGGATTACAGGTGTGAGCCACCGTGCCCGGCTGAATTCTCTATTCTTGTATGATCAGGAACAAATATACTTGCACCTCGCCTTGGGGCACAGGGTTCATCAGGGTTGTGGATGCTTGTTTTCAGCAGAGAAATGCTCAGGAGTTTGTGCTTCAAATGATAAAACAAAACAAAAAACAGCACAATAAACCAGTTCCAGGATATGTTTGTTTACTTCAACAGATGTAGTGAAGTTTTAATTGTTCACTATGACTGGTAGTTGAAAAACTGCCCAATTCCTTGTCCATTTTAATGTATAAACTTCCTTATGGTTTTAAAATATTTAATATTTAGAAGAAAACACAGTGGATTCATTAGTAGAGGCTTTAAAATTAGTTAACTATTTGTAGACTGCATTCCCTTGGGGATGTCTTGCCTCTTTTTAAGTGAGGTTGAACACTTTATTAGCTTTCTATTTTTGTATAACAAATTACCACAAATTTAGTGGTTTTAACAGCACACACACATTTGTTATCTCAGTTTCTGTGAATCACAAGTCCAGGCACAAGTTAACTGAGACCTTTGTAGAGTCTCACCAGACTGAGCGGAGATGCCTGTTGGGCTGTGTTCTCATCTGGAGGTTAGACTGAGAAAGATCTGCTTCCAAGTTTATTCAGGTTGGTATTAGGATTCAGTTCCTTGAAGTTGTAGGACTGAGGCCACCATTTTCTTGCTGACTGTCAGCTGGGGTCCCTCTCAACTCATTGAAGGTGCTGCCATTCCTTGTCATGTGGTACACACATGGCAGCCCACTTGCAGTAGGAGACTCTCACTTCAGTCTGATAAAACAGAATAATGCATGACATGATATGGTCAATGGAGTTGATTGCATTATTCTACTCCATCATCTTTACCTTATATTTTAATCAAATTAAGAGACTGTCTATTCCATCAAATTCACAGTCCTCACTCACACCCAGGGGGAGGGAATAATTAAGGTTTAATAGGCAAGAAGGCAGGGATCTGGGGAATTCTTAGAAGTCAATGTATCACAAAGAGTTTTTATGTTTAAAAGCCATTTGTATTTTCTTTCTGTAAACTTTTTTTTTTTTTTGAGACAAGGTCTCACTCTGTCACCAGGTTGGATAAACTGTCTTTTGATATTCTTTGACTGCTTTTTTCACATATTCCAAAAAATAGCAACATTGCATAAATGAGTACAGGATGAGTGAAGTAAAAGGGCAAATCCATTGGGCAAGCTTTGCCCCAAACAGAAAGTCAAGGTGGGTGGTAAAAAATTTACTTAGCCTGCTTTGGAAGAGAACTGTTATATGAAAACTGAGTTAATCCTCTTTCTTTGAAGCCTTCCTGAGGACTGGTGCTTTGACTCCCAGTTCCTGCTTCTCCCAATCAAGATTTTTTTTTTTTTTTTTAAACTTTAAGTTCTGGGATACATGTGCAGAACATGCAGGTTTGTTACATAGGTATACATGTGCCATGGTGGTTTGCTGCACCCATCAACCCATCATCTGCATTAGGTATTTTTCCTAATGCTATCCCTCCCCTTACCCCCCATCCCCCAACAGGCATCACAGGCACAGGTGTGTGATGTTCCCCTCCCTGTGTCCATATGTTCTCATTGTTCAACCAATCAAGATCTTAATGGGAGGAGGGTTAAGTAGATCTGTTTCTGCTTTTTTTTTCTTTTTTTTTTTTTCTGAGGTGGAGTCTTGCTCTGTCACACAGTCTGGAGTGCAGCGGCGCGATCTCAGCTCACTGCAACCTCCGCCTCCTGGGTTCAAGCAATTCTCCTGTTTCAACCTTCTGGGTAGCTGGGATTACAGGTGCTCACCACCGTGCCCAGCTAATTTTTTTGTACTTTTAGTAGAGGCAGAGTTTCACCATGTTGGCCAGGCTGGTCTTGAATTCTTATCTCAGGTGATCTGCCCACCTTGGCCTCCCAAAGTGCTGGGATTACAGGTGTGAGCCACCTCATCTGACCAAGCAGATCCATTTCAACACCAAGGAACTTAACATCAAAATCTTATTGCTCATCTGAAAGAAACCTTACGTCTCAATTCTTACAGGACTGAGTTCTGTGACATTGTGGTTATGTTAGGCCCACCTTGATAATCCAAAACAGTTTTCTTATTTTTAGGTCAGCTGGGTAGCAACCTTAATTCTATCTGTTCCCTGAATTCTCCTTTGCCATGTAATACAAGTTCCTGGGATTAAGATGTATCTATCTTTTGTGGGAAACATTATTCTGCCTATCACAGGGTGCTATAATTAGCTTTGTCTGGTATACATGGCCACCACTATGATTGGTGGGATTAGGGATATGACGGCAGCCCCACCAGCATTCCTATCATTTAATAAGATGAATAGTTGCCTAAAATAAGTCAAATACCGTTCTGGACAGAGAAACTATTTTTCTCCCATAACCCCATCTGCATGCAAATTCTTACTAATTATTCTTGGATAAATATAAAATTTTGCATATTATTGTATTCAAGTGGTGACTGGTGACACATATGTTACCATACCTCATTACATTGCATTTTCAAAATTCAGTAACATATATTTATTGCACTGTTAATTTTGATAGCAGCTGTCTTTGCTGGTTATGCTTCTCAGATGGTCAACAGATCATGGATGATTTGATAAATGAGTTATATTGCCATGGCCTACTTCTGGATTTTGCTAATCAAAGAGTTTGGACATAATTTCTTTATGAAGTTCTGTGTATCTCATGCTTCTTATCCTAACTTTCAACTTTAAGACATTTTAAAATGATGCTTTCAAATGAGAGTGTTGATCATGCTTTCTGTTCTCACAGTGTGTATTGGTTTGTTAGGGCGATATGGTAAGGGTTCCCCAGAGAAACAGAATGCATATATTATAAGGAATAGGCTCATGTGATTGTGGGGGCTGACAAGCCTCGAGATCTGCAGGGTGAGTGGGTGACACGGTTTGGATATTTGTCCCCTCCAAGCTCATGTTGAAATGTGATCCCCAGTGTTGGAGGTGGGGCCTGATGGGAGTTATTTGGGTCATGGGGGCGGGTCTCTCATGAATGGCTTGGTGTCTTCCCCACAGTAATGAGTGAGTTCTTGCATTGTTAGTTCATGTGAGAGCTGGTTGTTGAGAAGTGTGTGGCATCTCTCTTGCTCCCTCTTCTTGCTATGTGACACGTTGTTCCCTCTTCTTGCTATGTGACACGTCTGTACCTTCTGACGTGAGTTAAAGCTTCCTGAGGCCTCACCAGAAGCCAAGCAGATGCTAGTGGCATGCTTAAACAGCCTGCAGAAACGTGAGCCAAATCAACCTATTTTCTTTATAAAATACTCATTCTCAGGTATTTCTTTACGGCAACACAAAACAGACTAACATGGTAGGCAAGCTGGAGATCCAGGAAGAGCCAATGGTCAGTTCAAGTTTGAAGGCAGGAAATAGCCAATGCCCTAGATGGAAGGCAGCCAGGCAGAAAGAGTTCTGTCTTACTCAATGGAGAGTCAACCTTTTGCTCTATTTAGGCCTTTCACTGACCTAATGAGGCTCACCCACATTAAGGAGGGCAATCTGCTTTATTCAGTCTAGGGATTTAAGTGTTAATCTCATCTAAAAACATCCTCACAGAAACACCCAGAATAATGTTTGAGCAAATAGGGCCACAGTTGCGCACTCTGTGGCCCAGTCAAATTGACACATAAAATTAACCATCACAGGCTGCCATAACAAAGTACCAAAGACTGTTGTATAAGTGACAACATAACTGTATTTTCTCACAATTCCGGAGGCTAGAATTCCAAGATCAAGGTGTTGATAGAGTTGGTTTTTTTTCTGAGGCCTTTCTCCTTGGCTTGTAGATGGCCATCTTCTCCCTTTGCCTTCACACCGTCTTCCCTCTGTGTGTGCTTGTATCCCAATTGTCTCTTCTTATAAGGGCACCAGTCATATTGGACTAGGGTCTACCCATGTGAACTCATTAATTACCTCCTCAAACACTCCATCCTCATATATAGTCACATTCTGAGGTACTGGGACTTAGGACTTTGCTATATGAATGGTGAAGGAGTGAGGAAATGCAATTCATCCCATAACATAGGATAAGTGCTGTATTTGTTTGTTGTTGTTGCTTTTTTTGAGATGGAGTCTCACTTTGTCACCCAGGCTGGAGTGTGAGGGTGCGATCTTGGCTCACTGCAACCTCTGCCTCCCAGGTTCAAGCGATTCTACTGCCTCAGCCTCATGAGTAGCTGGATTTACAGGCACCTGCCATCATGCTCTGCTAATTTTTGTACTTTTAGTAGAGACAGAGTTTCACCATGTTGGCCAGGCTTGTCTCGAAACTCCTGACCTCAAGTGATCCGCCTGCCTCAGCCTCCCAAAATGCTGGGATTATAGGAATGAGCCACCGCACCTGGCCAGAGTGCCATATTTGTTAATAAATGTGTGTAAGATCTGAAAGTAGAAACAGTGAGAATTTAGGATGTAGACTGTACTGGGAAGGCACAGGAATGGAACTAGACAGGCAAATGTACAGCTTGACTGGTCAAGCACAGTATCATATAGAATCTATAATAAATATTAGTCCATGGGCCCAGCTATCATTGTCAAGTCCAAAAGAGAATGTAGGCACTTCCTAGGGGTATAACATAATGTCCTTCAAGAATATAGAACTAAGGACAATAAGACTACTCTGAAAGAATTAAATACAGAACTATTTAAGAATCATCAGAATAAATATACATAATATAATCTTAAAGATACAGATAGTCCAGATCAAGTCTTGACTAAAATTATTGGCATATTTCTTTTCTTTCCCCTACAAAATACTATGTTAATTAATGAAGTGGGAGAAATTGGCCATCCATGAAAACATCTAAAACAAAACAAAACAAAAACAAATCAGCCTGTTTTAGGGGCAACTGTTGGCAGTGACCACATAGTTGTGTTCTGTGTAGAGAACATCTTGACCCAATAATTTGATTTGTCAGTTCTTTTGGTAGATTATTATCTACCAAGGTATATTTACCTTTTGTTGAGAGGATTGGGTCATGTTTTGAGAGCCTGATAGTTTAACATTTAGATCTGTTAACTAACTCACATGTAAACCAGTGAGACTTGAGAACCTGAGCAGTTTGGCTACAGGAACAAAATAGGTTGGCTAGATAATAACAAGTGCTATACCCCTAACTGAATATCTTTCTTGCGGAAAGTTTATAAATTAACATGCTGGCTTACACATGAGGATTTTGAGAGTTTTGTCACTGTCAGGTGGTGTCTTTGAACTTGGCCAATCATGAGACTTGGGAAAATCCAACTTGTAGGTCTCTGTAAGAGTGAACTGTGTATTTTTGTTAACATACTGTAAGTACTGTCGCTCTTTGTGGCTTTGTGTCAGAAGCCTGAGGATATTTTTGGCATTACTCCAACCTCATCATACCATTTGTAGTTGAATTTCTACAATAATAATGGGGTATCCTAAAGTTAGTATAGACTATTACAACTGGGAGCCATCAGCAGGTCAGGGGCTCAGACACGGACCTGTGTGTGTGTGTGTGTGTGTGTGTGTGTGTGTGTGTGTGTGTGTGTTTAGGACGCAAGAGAGGAGAATTTGGATGAGAATGTGAGGTGAGCGCACAGGCAGGAGGGAACAAAGAAAGGCAGTACTAGCTAATTTTTATATGCTATTTAGTATGTGCCAGGTATTTTCCTAAGCTCTTTTACATTTATTAACTCACTTAATTTTTATAAAGCTCCATGGGGTAAGTACAACTGACTTCCTTATTTTAAATATAAAAATGAGACACTTAGAGGTTAAGTAAACTACCAAGGTAGAGTAGGATTTGAACTCAAGATGTCTGGTTCTACAGTCTGTGCTTTTGACCATCCAACCACCATCATCATAGGACCATGTAAGAATTCCAGTGACTAGGAAAAGATCTCAGAGCTAGCATCTGGAATTACTTATCCCTGAGTGCTAGAGGCGGTGACTTTATATCCCCCCTTCCTTGGGAAACTGCAAGTAACATCTTTAGCATTTATTGAGTGACACTCTATGCTAGATGTTAAGCTAGGCATTTTATACTATCTCCTAATAATTTAGAGTTCTAGAAGGTTCATAATGGAACCAAATGCCAGATGATGATGATGATGATGATGATAATAAAAAGATTATGATACTCTATAGCAACAACAATGATGATAATGAAAATAGCAGCTAATATTTGTTAAGGGCCTTCATTGTTGCAGGCATTGCGCTAAGCACCTTTTATACACTATCTCATTTATAACTTCTCCAGAGCCTGAGGTGAGGACTATTATTTGGTAGAATTGTTGCATTTTCCAGTTTTCATTTAAGCCACAGAGAAGATAAATAATTAGCTCATGAATGGCCCTGGTTGAGGGCAGAAGAGAATCAGAATGGTTTTGAAAGTTGTGGAGATTAAATGTATAAATATTTAGACAAGTGGTTTATATTATAAACACCTATACGAATGAAAGATTGCTTGTACTATCCCTCCTGATTTTGCTGTATACTGAAAGCACTCAGAGACCAGCCAGCAGAGAACACAGTCTGACCCATCCCACTGGAGGATGCTGGCAGCAAAAGCCTCCGCCGTCTGGCTTGGCAGTGCCAGGCTCTTACCTCACCCAGGTGCCTGTGCGGATAAAATGGTGGGAGGGAAGGCAGAACCTCCAAATCCATAATTCCCAAATCCTCAAGGGAGACCAAAATATTATGCTGTTGCTTTCTGGAGTTTTCTCAGTTTGAATTAAAGTTTCCAGTTAAGTCCCATCCATTGGCCAAATTAGTTTTTGGCCAACCCAATCTTACTGTCTTCCATGGGTCCTGCTTGATGCTGCCTCTTCTGGAAGTGAGAATGGGGATTCACCCCTACCATGCCAATTTCCCAGGGGAAAAAAGGAAACTTCCACAAATATTTCACTTCAGTAGATGATGAAGATTCTATAAGAAGATCGTTCAACTAGGGAAACCCCTTTCTGATCATGTCAGTTTCCTTTTCAAAACATCTCTAATTCTTCAGTGCTTGCAGAATCAATCCCCAAATCCACGAGCCATCATTCAAGGTCCATTAAAACCACACTAACCATCCTTGTCCAGTCACTTCTTTCTCCTAAAGGTGCATGTGCAAGTGGGAAGTGATGGTGAAATTAACATCCTGGTGGTGAACCTTTGACTAATGGGAAACCAGACACCCTTTCCAATCCTACCAAGATGCATTTTATGTAACGTCTCAGGGGTGCAGTTCCACAGATCCAGCAATGAGTTGCACTTAGCTATGGCCAGATTAAAAATGCATTCTTGGACTGGTTCTCCCTCCTTCCTTGCTTCCCTTCTCTTGTCACTTACTTCTGCTCCCTAATAAAGTAATAAATTGTGTGAAAGGTCTCTTCTGCCTTAGGTTTTGCTTTTTGGAGAAGACAGTAAAAGCAGTTAAGAACACAGTTTTTGGAGATCCTTGTTTTCACTTATCAAAAATATTATCATTAATATAATCATAATATTTGTTTAAGAGCATATAAGATTACTGAATAAGAGAAGGGCTCAGACTCCACATTGTGTGGTTTTGAATCCTGGCTTTACCACTTAAAGACTGTGCAACCAGGCTGTACGTGGTGACTCACGCCTGTAATCCCAGCACTTTGGGAGGCTGAGACTGGCAGATCATGAGGTCAAGAGATTGAGACCATCCTGGCCAACATGGTGAAACACTGTCTCTACTAAAAATACAAAAATTAGCTGGGCATGGTGGTGGGCACTTGTAGTCCCAGCTACTCAGGAGGCTGAGGCAGGAGAATCACTTGAACCCAGGAGGTGGAGGTTGCAGTGAACTGAGATCACGCCATTGTACTCTAGCCTGGGAGACAGAGAAAGACTCTGTCTCAAAAAAAAAAAAACAAAAAAAAAAAACAAGAAAAGAAAAAAGACTGCAACTTTGCTGTTGTAGATATTATGGAACAATTTGTTCAAACCTCATTTTACTCTCCTTCTAGATGGATATTGAAAGGTTAAAATCTATATTCTCCACGCTCTAATGCAGCTAGCATTCTGGATGTGGGTTCATGCACTTGTGTAATATTTGAAAGGCAGAACTGAATCAGAGACCATTCTCCGCTTCCTTCTTGGCTTCTCTTACTGGTGAGCAAGGCTGCGACAATTCCCACAGTCACCCTCCATTATCCTGGGTGTTGACAGACAGTTGCAATGATAGAATGATCTAAATGTTTCCTCTCCTGATCCTTGGCCAGAATAAAATGAACAAGAAAATGCACTCAATTGGCAACAGATCATCAGTTAAATCATTAGTGAATCCGAAAGTGGGACTTTCAGAATAGTAGCTTTCAAGGAACAACAGCTGAATTGGCCCGAAGATTGGAGTAATTGCAAAAGTAGATACGAGCAGCAACTTACCTCTTTTGAAATAATGTTTCTCCTGACTGGAGGACTTACTTGGAGTTTAATCATTACCTGCCCTTACCATGTGATGATGGATAAAACACTCGGACTCTGAGGGTTCGATTCCCCATCTATCATATGTAAACGATGAGCCCAGCCCTGTGTGAGGTCATGGGTGTGAAAGTGCCTGTAGAGGTGTCTGCCTCTGTCTTTGGCTGTGTGTAGGTCTGTACATCTGTATGAGTGCACGTGTGTGTGGAAATGCATCTGTGTAGGTCTATGTGAGTTTATCTGAATCTGTTTCATGTTTCTAGTTTGTATGTCTTTGAGTTTTTATGGGCATGTCACTGTGCATAGGGGGTGTGTGTGTGTGCACATGTGCTAGTTTGTATATACATATCTATTTTGTGAAGGTGTGTTACGTACGTGATGCTGGATGGATGTCTCTCCATGTAACTGAAAACATGTATGTACATGGGTCAGTTTTTGCCTGCGCTTCTCCATTTGTGTGCCCTCTTCAGTAACACTCTAGTGTATAGGCTCAGAACCTCCTATAGAAATGTACAGAGCACCCTCTAGTGTTCAACAGGAGACAGTGCCCTGCCCGCAACCCACAGCAGGGCCTAAATTGCCTTCCGTAAAGCAATGGTCCCCATATGTCCATGGCCGGCTTTCCGGGACTGTCCTTGAGAGGCAGAGGTGGACGGTCTGGAGTGGGGTGCCCCTGTGACAGAGAACTCCACACAGAATGTGACTCACAGGAAGGTGCTTGATGATGTGAGGTGAAAAGCAGCATCTGCTGCTTGTGGGCACAGGATCACCAGTGAGCGGGTAGGACATAGGGGTAAGAGTTTATTAGGCTTCATTTCCATTCAGCGAGTCCGTAGGAAGGTGGCTGGTACATAATCAGATTGCAGTGGCAAGGAAACTTACCTCTGTTCTGTACACTTGAGGATCCGCACTTGAGAAGCTGATCCCAGAATACGCTACATTCCTACGTGGCTCTGTATAATGTTGGGGCTGACAGCATCTGATGTACGTGGGTGCTGCCTGTGGAATGCTGACTCTGTGCCAGGCACTGGACTAAATCCTTTATGTACTGTCTCATTTGATTCTATAAACAACTACACAAAGTGAATACTACTAATATGTCCGTTTCAAAGATGAAAAAACTGAGGTCTAGCAAAACTAAATAATTTGTCCAAGGGCACACAGCTTTGAGATGTAATAAAACTAGATTTTGAATCCAAATCATCTAAAATAAAAACACTGCTCTTAATCTATTACAGGGCATTCCATGGTCTAAACCACCATTTTATAAAAGCCAGCATGAAAACCAGAAGCAGGGCACTGGCTGCCAATTTGACACAAGATAACTGGAAGGAAAATGCCAATGACTTAAAGTATGTGAAATTTTGGCAAGGGTGCCAAGACCATTCAACAAAAAGGGCAATCTTTTCAATAAATGGTGTTGGAAAAATATCCACATACAAAAAAATAAAGTCGGACCCTTACTTTATACCATACACAAAATTAACTCAAAATGAATCAAAGACCTAAACATAATAGTTAAAATTATAAAACTCTCAGAAGAAAACACAGGGAACAAGTTTCATGACATTGGATTTGGCAATGACTTTGTGAATATGATACTAAAAACACAGATATCAAAAGAAAAATTAGATAAATTAGACTTGATCAAAATTAGAAACCTAGGAATCAATGGACACTCAACAGAATAAAAAGACAACACACGGAACTGGGGAAAATATTTCTAAATCTACATTTGATAAGGAGTTGATATATAGAATATGTAAAGAACTTTTATAACTCAGCAACAAAGAACCAATTTGATTTAAAAATGAAGAGAGACAGGATACAAATGTCCATTCTCATAACTTCTTCTCAACGTAGTACTGGAAATCATGGCCAGAGCAGTTAGGCAAGGGAAAGAATCAGAAGGTATCCATATTGGAAAGGAAGAAGTTAAACTGTCCCTGTTTGCAGATGACGTGACTTTATATATAGAAAACTTTAAAAACTCCACCAATAAAACTCTCAGAACTGATAAATAAACTCAATGAAGTTGTAGGATACAAAATCAACATACAAAAATCAGTAGCATTTCTACAATGGGCGTGATGGCTCATACCTGTAATCCCAGCACTTTGGGAGGCTGAGGTGGGTGGATCACATGAGGTCAGGAGTTTGAGACCAGCCTGGCCAACATGGCGAAACCCCATCTCTACTAAAAATACAAAAATTAGCCTGGCGTGGTGGTACATGTCTGTAATCCCAGCTACTCAGGAGGCTGAAGCATGAGAATTACTTGAACCCAGGATGTGGAGGCTGAAGAGAGCTGAGAGTGCACTAGTGCTCTCCAGCCTGGGTGACAGAGTGAGACTCTATCTCAAAAAAAAAAAAAAAAAAAAAAAAAAAAAGATGCTGGGAAAATTCGATATTCACATACAGAAGAATGAAACTGAACCCCTATCTTTCACCATATATAAAAATCAACTAAAGATGAATTAAAGACTTAAGTATAAGACCTGAAATGATAAAGCTACTAGAAGAAAACAAGGAAAACACTTCATCAGCCTGGGCAATATGGCAAACCCCATCTCTACAAAAAATACAAAAATTAGCCAGGTGTGGTGGTGCACGCCTGTTGTCCTAGCTACTTACGGAGATGAGGTGGGAAGATCTCTTGAGTCCAGAAGGCAGAGGTTGCCGTGAGCCATGATCACGGCATTGCACTGCAGCCTGGGTGACAAAGGGAGACCCTGTCTCAAAAAAACAGAAGAACAAAACAAAAACACTTCATGACGTGAGATTGGGCAAGAATTTTTTGGATAGGACCTTAAAATGTAAACAAATGCAAAAATAAAGACATGGGATTACATCAAATTACAAAGCTTCCACATGGTGAAGGAAACAGTGAAAAGACAGCCTGTAGAATGGGAGAAAATATTTGCAAACCATGCATCTGACTTGGGGTTAATAGCCAGAATATATAAGGAACTCAAGCAACTCAATAGCAAAAAACAAATAATTCAACTACAAAATGGGCAAAAGACCTGAACAGACATTTTTCAAAAGAAGACATACAAATGGCCAACAGGTATATTAAAAAATGCTCAATATCACTAATCATCAGGAAAATGCAAATCAAAATCCAAATGGTCTATCACCTCATGCCAATTAGAATGGCTATTATAAAAAAGTATAACAAGCATTGGCAAGGATGTGGAGAAACGGAAACCCTTACACAGTGTTGGTGGGAATGTAAATTATATAGCCACTATGGAAAACAATATGGAGGTTCCTCAAAAAATTAAACATAGAACTATCATATGATCCAGCAATTCCATTACTGTGTATATATCCAAAGAAAATGAAATCAGTATGTCAAAGAGATATCTGTACTCCCATGTTGATTCAGCATTATTCACAGTAGCCAAGATATGGGCTTAACTTAGGTGTCCAACAATGGATGAATGGATAAAGTAAATCGATAAAATAAATGTACATTTATGCACTGCGTTACAGCATTTCAGTTAATGACTGACCAGGTATGTGATGGTGGTCCAGAAAGATTGTAAGGTAGCTGAAAAATTCCTATCACCTAGTGACATTGTAGCTGTCATAACAATGTAGCACAATTACTTTTAAAAAATGTAGCCTACGTCTACAGTGTTTATAATAAAGTCTACAGTAATATACAGTCATGTCCTAGATCTTTACATTCACTCACCACTCACTCACTCATTCACCCAGAGAAACTTTCAGTCCTACATATGCCATTCATGGTACTTGACTATACAGGTAACTGTTTAAAAAATCTTTTGTTTTTCAAGATGGGGTCTTGCTATGTTGCCCAGGCTGGAGTGTAGTAACTATAGGCATAATAGAGCACATTGCAGCTTCAAACTACTGGCCTCAAGTGATCCTCTCATATCAGTCTTCCAAATAGCTGGGACTAGTGGCATGCATCACTCTGGCTCATTTTAAATATCTTTTATACTGTATTTTTATCATTCCTTTTTTTATTTTTTATTTTAAGTTCAGGGGTACATGTGCAGGAAGTGCAGGTTTGTTACATAGGTAAATGTGTGCCATGGTGGTTTACTGCACAGATCATCCCATTACCTAGGTATTAAACCCAGCATCCATTAGCTGTTCTTTCTGATGCTCTCCCTCCTCCCACTCCCCACCCTCTGACACGCCCCAGTGTGTGTTGCTCCTCCCTTGTGTGTCCATGTGTTCCCATCATTTAGCTCCTACTTATAAGTGAGAACATGATGTATTTGATTTTCTGCTCCTGCATTAGTTTGCTGAGGATAATGGCCTCCAGCTCCATCCATATCCCTGCAAAGGACATGATCTCAGTCCTTTCTATGGCTGCTTAGTGTCCCGTGCTGTATATTATCAACCCTTTTCTATATTTGATATGTTTAGATAGACAAATGCTTACCGTTGTGTTCTAATTGCCTACAGTATTTAATATAGTAACATGCTGTACGTGTTTATAACCTAGGAGCAATAGGCTATATCGTGTAGCCTAGATGTGTAGTAGGCTATACCATCTAGGTTTGTGTAAGTACCCTCTGTTAGGTAAATTTTGACAAAAATTTTGTCAAATTTTGTCAAAACACAATGACAAAATTGCCTAACGACTCATTTCTCAGAATGTGTCCCTGTCATTAAGTGATGCATGACTGTATGTATTTAAAACAGAATACTATTTAGGCATTAAAATAATATTGTGTCATTTAGAGCAATATAAATGAACCTGGAGGACATGATGTTAAGTGAAATACGCAGGCACAGAAAGAGAAAATACTGCATGGTCTCACTCACATGTGAAATCTAAAGAAGTTGATCCCATAGATGTAGAAAGTGTAATAGTGCTTACCAGAGGCGTGGTGGTGGTGGTGGTGGTGTCGGGGAGCATGCGGGGAGGGAAGATAGGGAGAGATTAATCAACAGGTACCAAATTACAATTAGATAGAATGAATAATCTGTGGTGTTCTATTGCTTGGTAGGGGGCCTATAATTAACAATGTTGTATTTATAAATTAAAAAAGAAAAGAATTCCCTTAGGAGCGTCTAGTTCTATGAAACAGTGGCCCATCACATCTGCTGAGGTTGTGGGAGACGGAAGGCTGAAGAAAGTGGAGAAAATTGGTAATAGTTTTGAGGAGGATGTGTGGGACTGTTGGCTAAGGACGTAATGATGTAAGGGCCGCATAGTAAGCACTCAGTAAAAACACATTAAGTATGAGTGCATAAGAATGGTAGTTGACCATTAATGGTATATCATGAGTTTATGGCGGTACCAATATTCTTTTTGTTTGTTTTTGAGGCAGAGTTTCACTCTTGTTGGCCAGGCTGGAGTGCAATGGCATGATCTCGGCTCACGGCAACCTCCACCCTCTGGTTTCAGGAGATTCTCCTGTCTAAGACCCCACGAGTAGCTGGGATTACAGGCATGCGCCACCATGCCTGGCTAATTTTGTATTTTTAGTAGAGATGGGGTTTCTCCACATTGGTCAGGCTGGTGTCGAACTCTTGACCTCAGGTGATTTGCCTGCCTTGGCCTCCCAAAGTGCTGGTATTACAGGCATGAGTCACTGCGCCCGGTGGCCGTACTGATATTCTTATGTGAATGATCTTGAGTATAGCTTGGAAAAGGCAGAGAATTTGGATTTTGGTAGGTCGGAGTGAAGGAAGGAGAATGGCTATTTGGGAGGTTAAGTGATGGATCGTAAAATCTGTAATGGTAAGGGAAAAACTAAGGATGAGAGGAATTAGCATGTGGACATAAGCTGGAAGGTCCGGAGGCTGAGTTTGGAGGGTGAGAAATTCAACTTGTATTATTTCGGAAGAATGAGCTGTTCCTGGTGAATAAGGTCTAGGTTGTGGCCATTACTGTACTGGAATGGAGGCAAATAACTCTGAGATGAAACAGTCTAAATCTGGGAATTGAAATGCCAGTTTATTTGATGGTCCATCACAGGGATGTATAGGTCTCTCAGATATCTCCCTCCTCTTGGAAATCCTTGCCCTCCACCCCCTCCTGCCTCTTCCTCAACCTTCCAGGGCCTCTATAACTATCTTCACTGAGAACTGACAGCAAGCGTAAGGAGCTGAAGGGAAATCATGAATAGCTAATAATCATAAAACATACTTTTTAAAAAACTTTTAGTTTCAAGTGTACATGTGCTGGTTTATTATAAAATAATTTGCATGATATGGCTTTTTTTTTTTTTTTTTTTTTTTTTTTTTTTTTTGAGACGGAGTCTCACGCTGTTGCCCAGGCTGGAGTGCAGTGGCGCGATCTCGGCTCACTGCAAGCTCCGCCTCCCGGGTTCACGCCATTCTCCTGCCTCAGCCTCCCGAGTAGCTGGGACTACAGGCGCCCGCCACCGCGCCCGGCTAATTTTTTGTATTTTTAGTAGAGACGGGGTTTCACTGTGGTTTCGATCTCCTGACCTTGTGATCCGCCCGCCTCGGCCTCCCAAAGTGCTGGGATTACAGGCTTGAGCCACCGCGCCCGGCCGACGATATGGCATTTTAAAATTATTTATTTGTTTAGTTTTGAGACTCTGTTGCCAGGCTGGAGTAAAATGGCATGATCTCCACTCATTGCAGCCTCTGCCTCCCAGGTTCAAGTGATTCACCTGCCTCAGCCTCCCAAGTAGCTGGGATTACAGGTTTCCACCACCACACCTGGCTAATGTATTTTTAGTAGAGACAGGTTTTCGCCATGTTGACCAGGCTGGTCTCGAACTCCTGACCTCCTGATCTGCCCGCCTCAGCCTCCCAAAGTGCTGGGATTACAGGCATGCGCCACTGCACCAGGCCTGATATGGTATTATTCTTAACTTTACTAGTAGTGATGAAAATGAGAATGAAAGCCAGAATGAAAAACCATTTCACACCGATTATACTGGCAAAAATTAAAAACATCTGAGAGCCGGGTGCAGTGGCATGAGTCTGTAATCCCAGCTTTTTGGGAGGCTGAGGAAGGAGGATGGCTTGAGCACAGGAGTTGGAGACTAGCCTGGGCAATGTAGTGAAACCCCATCTTAAAAGAAAAAAAAATCGGAGAATATCAAGTATTGTGAGCTTGTGGAACAGTATCTCTTCTATGCTGCTCTGGGAATTTACATTAGTATCATCGATCACTCTTAAGTATATATCTTAGCAAAACCCTTACATGTTTCTCTAAACATCTAATGGGATGTTTAGGATTGTTTTTTGTAGCATTATTTGCAGTGGGAATAAAATGGTAATATCCTAAATATCATTACAAGTGTACTTGCTGCCATCTTTCTATTGGGGTTTAAAAAAATCTTTTTCTTATTAAAAAATGTAGGAGCACTTTATTCTGGATACAAATAATTACAGGGGTAGTATAATTTTAGTCTATACAGTATGTAATTAAAGGAATGCTATAAATTCATTGAAAAGGAATTAACTAAAACTACCTGTATAAATATGAATAAATTTCACAAAAAAGACACAAGGAACAGAGGAATACATTCAGTATGATACCATATGAAGTTTAAAAACATGCAAAACAGGGCCAGGCGTGGTGGCTCACACCTGTAATCCCAGCACTTTGGGAGGCCGAATCAGGCAGATCACGAGGTCAGGAGATCGATACCATCCTGGCTAACACAGTGAAACCCCGTCTCTACTAAAAATCCAAAAAATTAGCCGGACGTGGTGGCGGGCACCTGTAGTCCCAGCTACTCGGGAGGCTGAGGCAGGAGAATGGCGTGAACCTGGGAGGCGGAGCTTGCAGTGAGCCGAGATCAGCCACTGCACTCCAGCCCGGGCGACAGAGTGAAACTCTGTCTCAAAACAAAACAAAACAAAAACATGCAAAACAGACTGGGCACGGTGGCTTACACCTGTAATCCCAGCACTTTGGGAGGCTGAGGCAGGCAGATCACTTGAGGTCAGGAGTTTGAGAACAGCTTGGCCAACGTGGTGAAAGCCCCTCTCTGTTTAAAAAAAAAAAAAAAAAAAAAAAAAAAATTAGCCAGTGTGTAATCCCAGCTATTTGGGAGGCTGAGGCAGGAGAATCGCTTGAACCCAGGAGGCGGAGGTTGCAGTGAGCCGAGATTGCTCCACTGCACTCCAGCCTGGGTGACAGAGCGAGACCCCGTCTCAACAGCAGCAGCAACAATACCACCACTCACGCAAAACAATAACATTTTAAAGGCATTTAGACCTTTATAGTAAAAAGTATGCAAAAGGCATGGAGATGAGAAATACTGATGTTGGTGTTTATCTGTGAGGTGGGGGAAGGCTGATGTGTTGGAAAGAACACCCAGGAGGTTTATGCTGTGCTGTTGGTCATGTCTTACTTCTTAAGCTAGGTGAGGATATATCGGTGTTTCCTTTCATTCTTTCTTTCTACTTTATCTGAATATATTACATGTTGATTTAAAAATAAAATATTTGTATCTCAGACATATATAAATAAGGCAAACATTTCTCTTTCCAATTGCTCCTTTAGTAATTATGTCTTTTCCCTCCCCTGCTTTTCGCATTCCTTATGGCTCACACTCTCCCTCTAGTGGTAGCTCCTGCAACCACAGATTATTTCCTTGTTTTTACATTTTCTTGTTTTTTTTTTTTTTGGCTTATTTATTTATTTATTATTATTATTATACTTTAAGTTCTAGGGTACATGTGCATAACGTGCAGGTTTGTTACATATGTATACTTATGACAAGTTGATGGGTGCTGACGAGTTGATGGGTGCAGCACACCAACATGGCACAAGTATACATTTTCTTGTTTTTAACTGAAATGATGAACAGAAATGCTGCAGACTTTACCTTTGTCCTTGTGCTGTTTGTCATCTAAACTTTTCATTCAAAGATCAGTTTTCAAAGTAAAGTGCTAAATATATTATAAAAATCATTGAAGGGGTTCCATCTTCTTTATGAACGAAACAATTTAAAACTGGCTTTGCTTCAACCAGGGAGACTATGGGGTGGGGGTGTGGGCTGCAGTAGAGTTTAGTTTCATTTTGGAAAATGGATATTTAAAAAGAGGGTACTTTGGAGAAATATTTGAGAAAGGATGTAAGACATTGTGCATTTATATGCTTATTTGCATTAAAATGAATTTGACAATAATCAATTTACTTTGCTTAAGTCCTTAACCTAATTTTTTTCTAATGATATTTAAGCCTGTTCTTTGGCCTCATTTTTCCTGTAATCGTAGACAATAAATGCCCATCAACATCTGCATATTGTTCTTTTACATGGTGAAATTGTTTTTTAGTTTCCTATTTCTTGCTTCTTTGAGCTAAGTTCCTATTAACTTACGTTGATCATCATTTCTATTTCCAGTGCTTATATATTATTATATATTATTTATTGCACTTGCCTTAACTGTTTTCCAGGTGTGTTAGCTTTTTTTTTTTATGAAGCAAAGCAAACACACCGCTATTTATTTCACTAAGATATTCTTAATTTATTTTTCTTTTCGCAAGTACCACAATATAGCTCTTGTTACATTTTAAAACTTAAGCTCTAATATTCTGAATATGATTTGTGGTATAAATATTTAAAAATGTATACTAAGCAAAGTTTATCCCAGAAGAAACCAATCTGTTCCAGATGTCCGATGGCTGGTCTCCCTTGCTGCTTGCCAGTAATCTTGCTGTTTGCCTCTGTGGGTCTTCCTCTGTCACTTCAGAATCTGTTGAGAGCTTTTATTTGTTCTAGAGCCCTTGAGAGGAAAACACTGGTTTGATAGCAGAACACTTTTTTCCTTCAATTGCGGTGTCTTTTTCTCTCCTCCTGTAAATGAGTAATATTATATATATCTTGGGGGTGTATATATATATATATATATATATGTGGAATTTTGACATTTGAAATGTGATGTGAAAAGTTGTTTATAAAAACAAGTCAAGTTTGAGAAAACAGGAAAAATTTAGAAGGAAATGCCCAGTGAGTTAACTGGAAGAAGAAATTTGTGGAAACAGGAATGAATGTCAGAGAGGGCTGTGGAACAGGGAGGCTTCCAGTGTCTACATTATGTCATATTTAAGCACGTGATGTAAAAATATTTTGGGTGATTTTTTATTTTGGCAATTTTTCTTTTTTAATCATTTGCAAAATTGCATTTAAGAAAAGAAATAAACAGGCTGGGTGTGGTGACTCACGCCTGTAATCCCAGCACTTTGGGAGGGCCGAGGCAGGTGGATCATGAGGTCAGGAGTTCGAGACCAGCCTGGCCAATGTGGTGAAACCCCGTCTCTACTAAAAAATACAAAAAAATTAGCCAGGCGTGGTGGCACACACGTGTAGTCCCAGCTACTTGGGAGGCTGAGGCAGGAGAACTGTTTGAACCCGGGAGGTGTAGGTTGCACTGAGCTGAGAGGGTGCCACTGTACTCCAGCCTGGGTGACAGAGTGAGACTCCATCCCCTCCCCCTGCCCCCCAAAATGGAAAAAAGAATAAACAGAAAAAAAGAAAAAATAAAAGCAATATTCCAAGATCCAGGTACGTTCCCTGTTGATATTGGAGGGAAGAAGTAAAACAAGAGGCAACGAGGACCGTCAGATCTAGGAGATGAGCATCGGATGTGAACCTCTGCAGCCAAGTGTGTTGGTGATGTCAATGGGCCAGAGACCACGTCCTCTCTACTGACCCTTCTGCAGGAATTGGGGCAACCGGACAACATGTCACCTTTCGCATTCAACCATGATCTGCTGCTACCCTTCGCCTTATAAGTGGTCTTTTAGTCTTCACTATACTCTTACAGAAAAACAAAGGAAATGATCCCTCCCCTTATCTCAGGTATTTTCCTTGTTTCTGACCTACCCGACTTCTTATCCTTCAGCTCTCGTCTTAAACATCTCTCTCACAGAAGGCTCATCAATTCTGACACCCCAATCTAGATCAGGCCCATAGGCTAGAATGGCTCAGCATCTTCGGTATTTTTCCTGCTAGTGCTACCGGCTGTTTGAATCTGCATGTTTACTGGTTGTAAGCTCCACAAAGGAAAAGCCCATGTCAGCGTGGCTTCCTGCTGTATTCCTTACCTAGTACTATACCTGGCGCATTGCAGTGCTCAATAACATGTTGAATGAATGAAGAGTAGCTGCATCCATGAGTGTCGAACAGTTCATGTGTGTGTTACATATTTCACCACTCCAAGTGCCTCATTTAAAACTCATCTGAAACTATTCTGCAGTTACATCATTAGGCTTCCCTTTTTTTTTTTTTTTTTTTTTTTTTTTTCTGGAGACAGTCTCCCTCTGTCACCCAGGCTGGAGTGCAATGTGTGATCTCGGCTCACTGCAACCTCTGCTTCCTGGGTTCAAGCGATTCTCCTGCCTCAGTCTCCTGAGTAGCTGGGACTACAGCATAGTGCGAGCCACTACGCCCGGCTAATTGTTTCTATTTTTAGTAGAGACGGGGTTTCACCGTGTTGGTCAGGCTGGTCTCAATCTCCTGACCTTGTGATCCGCCCACCTCGGCCTCCCAAAGTGCTGGGATTACAGGCGTGAGCCACCGCGCCCGGCCCATTATGCTTTCTAAAAGAGAAACATACTGCCGGTCCTCAGACAATGATGTATGCTTCATGGTTGGCGTATATCAAAGGCTTTCCTAGGAATCTAAAATATGACATTGGGATAGAAGGCATTGTGCTCAGAGCGTTATCAACACAGTAATTCCCGCAACAGATCCTTGCTGACAGGCTCATCTTTTAAAACCATCCCTTTCATTCTATTGTCTCCCTACTGAGGAACATACAATGGTTTCCTCATGGGCAACCATATTAAATCATATGATTGCAAAGTGGGAGCCTGGATGAACTTCCCAGCTGCCTTCTTTCTTTTAATAAACAAAGGGTTCTACACCCAAAGAGGTCCACTCATTATAAACTTCTTAAAGCAGAGTTGTGGCCATGTCATTTCCTTACTGGAGGCTTCAGCCATGTATTTTCAGTTTTTTGTGATCTGCCTTTTTGACTTTTCTCTATTTTATTCCCTTTACTACACTCTTTGCTCCAGCCTAGTGATATGGTTTTGATGTTTGTCCCCTCCAAATCTCATGTTGCAATGTGATTCCCAGTGTTGGCTGTGGGGCTGGTGGGAGGTGTATGGATCACAGGGGTGAATCCCTCATGAATGGCTTAGTGCCACCCCCTTGGTGATGAGTGAGTTCTTGCTCTGAGTTCACACAAGGTGTGGTTGTTTTGCAAGTGTGTGGCACCTCCCCCTTGCTGTCTTGCCCCTGCTCTTGCTATGTGACGTGCCTGTTTCCACTTTGCCTTCCGCTATGATTGGAAGCTTCCTAAGGCCCTCACCAGAAGCATAGGACAAGTTGCTAAACCTCTCCAGTTCTGTAAAGTAATGCCCACTTACAACAATCTCACTGAGTTTCACCTATGAATAGTAAATGTGAAAATGTTTTGGAAATCCTGTGTGAGGTATAAGTTCTGCACAATTACCAGTTTTTATTATTAGGAGGGAGTCAGTACCCTCAAATATTTGTGTTATTCTGAGGCTAGGCCATGGTAGCTTTAATGGTTGTAATCTAATCAAGGCTGGCTTTGGAATGGGAGGTAGAAGGAGAGAAATGAGTGAAGTTCATATGCTCACTCCCCTACTTTATAATATTAGGTAGGTGCAAAAGTAATTGCGATTATTTTTTTTTAAGACGGAGTCTCACTCGGTTGCCCAGGCTGGAGTGCAGTGGCGCAATCTCGGCTCACTGCAACCTCCACCTCCCGGGTTCATGCCATTCTCCTGCCTCAGCCTCCCCAGTAGCTGGGACTACAGGCGCCCGCCCCATGCCTGGCTAATTTTTTGTATTTTCTTTTTTTTTTTTTTTTTTAGTAGAGACGGGGTTTCACCGTGTTAGCCAGGATGGTCTTGATCTCCTGACCCCGTGATCCGCCCGCCTCGGCCTCCCAAAGTGCTGAGATTACAGGCATGAGCCACTGTGCCCAGCGCCATTACTTTTAATGTCAAAGCTGCAATTTTGCACCAACCTAATGGAAATGGGCCTTTATTTTTGTATCTTATCACTATTGGAACAAATCTCTTGTGTGTTATTAAATCTATGAAGTGACCCACCTTATAAAATAAAATATTTAAGTGTTTTTGTAAATTTAACACATAGGAACTTTCTCCCATAAGCAACTGTTTGCTGTGTAATGATACTTGATTTTATCCCGAAGCAGTAATTATCAATCTTCACTGAATATTAGAGTCACCTGGGGAGGTTTAAAAAATCCCAGTGCCCAGACTGTACCCCAGGCCGGTTTGATTAGAATCTCTAGTAATTCCAGTGAGCATCTAATATTAAGCATCAATGCACTGAAAGACTTATCCTGGTCATCACATTTTTGGTCTCTGTCCCCACTAAGGAGTCTTTTTTGGGGGGTGGCTATTTACTTCAAATACATATTTTGGTCTTTTTGCTTCATATGTTATTGAAAAATAACATGTCAGGGTCTTACCTAACATTTTGTCCCAAGAATCATACTGTCCAAGGCTTTTACAAGACTGATCTGTGAGTATAGTATATTCTTTCAGAAATGCCCTACTTTGAAGGTGACACTTTGATTCAAAGTGTTTGCCCTGACTCTTCTTGACATTTTTCTTTCAGTTTGGCATCGCGCTTCACCTTCCTTTAACTGCAAGATCAGTCCTTTTTGGAAATTGGCTGCCTGGGTGACATTAGTTTTCTTTACTTTTCAAGAATCTGGTGTTTATTTTGTTTCCTTTGAACAGTGTACAGAGGCCTCCACTCCTCTTGGATGAAGTCCAAACCTATATTCTTATATAGCACCAGCTCCCACAGCCAGTCCTCCTGCCCATAGCTCTCCTCTCGAGAGCAAAGTCCTGAGAATGGCATCTTTTCTCTGAAGCATGTGAGTCACAGTTCTTCACTGGGATCAATACCTCCTCTCTGTCTTCTGGAAATTGTGACTTCATTCAAGTCCCTAAATTGCAGTAGTCATCACAATTAGATATTTATCCAGTACCAGAATCTCCAGAATGTTTTTCTTACAGTTGCTGTTTCTTTCATGGATTCCACTGAGAGTCTCCATGAGGCTAAGCCCCATTTTGAAAGGAAATGAATCTTGTGGATGTTGATATCTTTCTCCTTTCTAGTTTCTGATTTCCTCATTGCATCCATATTACGTGTATAAGTCATGCTAGGATTTTCAGGCAATAATTGACATGAGTTATTTTTTTTATTTTTATTTTTTTTTTTTGAGACGGAGTCTCACTGTGTCTCCCAGGCTGGAGTGCAGTGGCGTGATCTCGGCTCACTGCAAGCTCCGCCTCCCGGGTTCACGCCATTCTCCCGCCTCAGCCTCCCAAGTAGCTGAGACTACAGGCGCCCGCCACCACGCCCGGCTAGTTTTTTGTATTTTTAGTAGAGATGGGGTTTCACCATGTTAGCCAGGATAGTCTCGATCTCCTGACCTCGTGATCCACCCGCCTCGGCCTCCCAAAGTGCTGGGATTACAGGCTTGAGCCACCGCGCCCGGCCTTTTTTTTTTTATTCTTCAGCATCTCTTTCCCTCTCCACCAGCACTCCAAGAAATTACATTTGTCCCATGGGACTTGAAAAGGTGAGTTTATTATCAAGTGCCTGTCCTCCCATAACAAAGGGGCAGGGATATGACCCAAGCTGGGCACATTAGATGCTCCTGAGCTTAATCTTGGACAGAAGATAAGAGTGTAAAACCAGTTGGAATTTATCCCAATGCTGGTGTCTGCCCAGGCTATGATAAAATTATATTGTGCTTGCTTCCTTAATTCTGGGGACACCATGGTTCCTACCACACTGGAGCCTAGTTCTCAGTCTTCTTGTTAATTATTATTATTATTATTATATTTTTATTATTTTTTGAGACAGTTTTCCTCTGTCATCCAGGCTGGAGTGCAGTGGCACTATCTCAGCTCACTGTAACCTCCGCTTCCCCAGTTCAAGCAATTCTCCTGCCTCAGCCTCCCAAGTAGCTGGGATTTCAAGCACCCACCACCATGACCAGCTATTTTTTTTGTATTTTTAGTAGAGACGGGAGTTCACCATGTTGGCCAGACTGATCTCGAACTCCTGACCTTGGGTGATTCACCCGCCTTGACTTCCCAAAGTGCTGTGATTACAGGCATGAGCCACCGTGCCTGGCCAGTCTTCCTGTTAATTCTGAAAGCTGTCAAATATCTTTCTAACTACTTTTTTGACTTCAACTACCCAGATTTTTTTTTTTTTTTGCTTCAACTACCCAGAATTAATTTTTGTTGGTTGCAACCCAAGATGAGAGCTAAAATAGATGCAGATTCTGATGCAGACCCCTATGGGCCTCAGGAACATGGTTTTCTCTCATTCTCCCTACGGAGAATCATCTCTCAACAGTCAAAATTAGCAGGGTAGACGGGGTAACCTTGTTTACTTTATTGCCTTGCACTATCTGTCATGGAGTAACAAGGAGCAGCAAAGCTACTCATCTTTAACCTAAGTACTGAAGGAGTTACATGCATCATTAGGTAGACAAGCTAGCAAGGAGAATAAGAGCATGTGTATATGGTGAGAGACGGGGTTTGGGTCCTGGCCTCACATTTACTAGGTGAGTGATGTCAAGGACTCCATTTCTTTGTACAAGAGGACAACAAAGCTCTTCTCATGGAATTGTTATCTAAAATTAAACGACAGAATTGTAAGATGCTTGGGACTGGCCTAGCATGTAGTAGGTGCTGTGTCATAATAGCTATTATTATTTTTGGAATTGTAGAAATAATGGTAATGTCCATCTTTTTCATAGAAAAACTACTCTATTATCTATGACAGTAGGAAGGAGGAAAAAGAGCAATTAGTTGGGCCAAGGGGTGGTTCATTTGGCCTTGTAAGATTTTCCTCCAATAGAGCACGTCGGAAGCCTCATAATTCCCAGCCTTGATCTTGATCTTCTGTTAGAACTTGGAACAGTGATTTTTCCTGGCAAGCAGTGACGCTTCTGTGGATTTGCTATGATAATCTGGTGAATCTTGGGTGTAGAGTTCTAGTGCTCCTAGAAAACTGGCCTGTGATGCTTAAGAGAGTGATTGTGAGGTGGTTATCTGACTGGGTGGATTTCTCCATAGCTGGTTCACTGCCTTCTGTCATTCTGATGGATTCTTATATATAAAAAAAAATCCCTGGGACTTCATAGCTTACAATGAACCACTGTCATATCCTCTTGGTCAAAAGGTCACCTAGTCACTTTAGTCAGTGTGAAGAGTCACTGATGCTTGTTATATTCCTTCCCATACTACTCGAGGTATGTGATTCAAGCAAATGACCATACTTAATAATAATAATAATAATAATTGCAATGGCAAGTGCCAGGGTAGCTTCTAACATTTATTCAGTACTTACCATGTGTCAGGCTCTGAGAAATACTGCTTTCAATCATTATGGATTCCTATAAAATGGGTATTATTATTGTCCTTAGTCCTCAGATGAGAAAACAGTAGAACAGAGAAATGAACTTTCTAAGATAACACAATGTGTCTGAGCACAGCTGGGATTTGGACCATAGCCTTCTGGACTCACAAACCTGTGACCTTAGCCAATCTGAAGATTTCCTGAAAGGAAGGAGTGGGGGCATGGTCTTTCTAATCATGTCAGGGAGTTGGGGGTCTAGGTTCACCACCTTTCAGGAAAGTTGTGGAGCTATTATTTCTGACCTTTCATAATAAAAGTGTTGCAAGGATTTGGAAAGGCCGTTATGTTCTTTGGGAAGTGCTTGTTTAATTTTTATGATGAAAATTTTTGCTTCCCTTTTTATTCTGCTCTGTAGCCTCTCTGCGAAACATAGTACCAATTCTTGACCTTTTTAGATTTAGAAATAGATTGTTTGAAGCTGGGCTTTGTGTCAAGTGTTCCCCAGTGAAATTATAATTTACCTCAAAAACCTTATCTCACTGGTATGTGACTATTTTCCTTAAGGTGGGAGGTATTGACACAGTAGAACACTAGGGGTCAGAGCATCTCAGACCACGTCAGTGCTTGCTTACAAACCAGGGGCAACCTGGGGAAATCTCCTCTAGCTTTAGTTTTCCCATTTGTAAAATTAAATTATTTCTGAGATCTCATGTTCAAATGCTGTGTCATTAATTTCCAAGTCCAAGTGGGGGACAGATGATAGGATCTAGAACAACATAATAAGTAGTTAAGAGCCTAAGGTATAGAGTCCATCTGCCAGGGTTTGAACCTTGGCTCTACCAATTACTGACTTCTAACTTTTAGTCAGCTACTGTTGTAAAGTGGATTTTCCAGAAGCAGACACTGAGTAGTTTGGTGCAGGATATTTAGGGATAAATACAAGTAAAAGGAAGGAGAAGAAAGCAGGATTGTGAAGACAGTGAAACTGAACTGTGATGTAGGCCTGACAAAGCCTTGGCCAATCCTGTGGAGAACTCTGGAGCTTATGCACCTGTCAGAGCTGTCCCACGGTTTAGGCCTTTAAACCCTTTTGTGATTCATTACCTTATCAAGTAATAAAGCTTGATATAAAGCCTTATTACTTGATAAAGGCTTCCCTGGAAAGGCTACACACTTGAGCAAGGTGGTTCTCTGCAACCAAGGAAAGAGCTGGAAGAAAAAGTCATTTCTTGAAGGAGAATTTGGTGGTGCATTTCCACTATAGCTGCATGACCCTTTCATGTCTCAGTTTCCTTGTTAACCAAGATGTCATAACAATAGAGTTTACATCTCAGGGTATTGTGATAACTAAATGGATTATTATATAGAAAGTGCCTTGAACAGGAGAGGGAGATACAGAAAACTCTTGATATCTATTACTGATGATGGTGATAATAATTATAATGCCGTAGAATTTTTAAGCTATCAAGGGAGTTAGAGATAATGTCATTCAGTGGTTCTCAAATTTTAGCATGTGTCAGAATTTCTTGGAGGGCTTGTTAAAACACAGGTTTCTAGACTGTATCCCTAGAGTTTTTGACTCAGTAGCTTTTGGATGGAGCTTGAGAATTTTTACTTCTACTTCATAGATTCTTTCTTCTGCTTGATCAAGTCTTCTACTGATGCTTTGTATTGCATTTTTCATTTCACTTGTTGCATTTTTCAACTCTGGGATTTCTGTTTGATTTTGCTTTTTATTACTACAATCTTTGTTAAAAATCTCTGATAAATTTCTAGGTTGTTTCTCTGTGTTTCCTTATAGTTCATTGAGTTTCCTTAAATACAGCTATTTTAATTTTCTTGTCTGGCAGATCACACACCTCCATTCCTTTAGAGTCAGTCATCACTACCTTATTTTCCCCTTTGGTAAGGTCATATTTTCCTGCTTATTGTGGATTCTCGTTGACATGTGCTGATGTCTATGCATTGAATAATTAGGTATTTATTCCGGTCTTCATAGTCTGGCTTTGTTTGTGCCTGTCCTTCTTCAGTAGGCCTGCCCAGAAGTTCTAAGTAGGCTGATTTGTGTTCCTTAAGCTCGTTACTGCTACAGCTATTTCAGCCTTAGAGGGCACCCGAAGCCCAGGTTTGCTGTGAGTCTCACAAGGGGGCTTCAAGGTTTGAGTGGTGACCCAGCCCATAGGACTTGGGGAAGACCCAAGTAGGGTACCTGGGCTGTGTGGGAAAGCTGGCCAAGCTTGGAAACTGTCCCGAATGTCCCGAAGGCCCAGATAGGTGCACTGCCAGCAGTTCCCTGAACAGGTAGGACAATCTTCAGACTGCAAGAGGCGTTCAAGCTGAGACTTGGCTCCTTCAGAATCTGCTGTGGGATGGGAGCTGGTGACCCTTCCTCAGTGGTTCAGACAGGCTCACATCTACCAGCAGTTCCCTGCATAGGTGGGATAGTCCTTTGACTGCAGCAAGAGGGAGCAAAGCTGAGACTGGCCCCCTTCAGGATCTGTTGTGGGATGGAGGCTGGCAAGCCTGTCAGGGAGTCTGTCAGGTGAGTAGCTCCCAGGCTGTGAGATATAGGCAAGTCTTCCTCTAGATTCTTGTGTGAGCAGTACTAATCTGGGACCACAGCTGAGAGGGGCTGGAAGCTGAGCCACAGGACATCTTTCAGGTCTATTGCCAAGATCAGTGTCAGTGAGCAGATGAGCCTCTCTGCCAAGACACTAACATGTGATTGTTCCCAGACTCCTTGGCAGATGATTTTGGTAAAGCTGAAGGCCAGGTGGGGCTACAGCCAAACCCACTGGGTAACAGGGGTTTCTGGGCTTGAACCTGGGAGCACAACCAGCAGGTCTGTCACCTGAGTGTGGGTTTGCATTCTCAAAACACCCTCTTAGGTCTTAGGCTTCAGTGGTGTTCCACAGCCTCCTATCTGAACCCCAAGGCTCCCACAAAGAAACTTTTGTCCATAGATGGATGCACAATTCTTGTCTTGAAGGGATACAAGCAGGTGACCTCCTATTCTGCCGTCTTGCTGACCTCACTCTCTAATTTATCTAATACTTCCTCCCTCTCTCCCTCCCTCCCTCTCTCCCTCCCTCCCTCTCTCCCTCCCTCCCTTCGTCTCTCCCTCTCTCCCTCCCTCCCTTCGTCTCTCCCTCTCTCCCTCTCTCCCTTCCCTTCCCACTCTATCACCCAGGCTGGAGTGCAGTGGCATGATCTCAGCTCTCTGCAACCTCTGCCTCCTGGGTTCAAGTGATTCTCCTGCCTCAGCCTCCCAAGTAGCTGGGACTACAGGTGCCCCTGGCTAATTTTTTGTATTTTTAGTAGAGATGGGGTTTTGCCATGTTGGCCAGGTTGGTCTCAAACTCCTGAGCTCAAGTAATCCACCCACCTCGGCCTTTCAGAGTGCTGGGATTACAGGCGTGAGCCACCGTGCCTGGCCTCTGGCCTCTAATTTGCATTTTTTTTTTTTTTTTTGAGATGGAGTCTTGCTCTGTCGCCCAGGCTGGAGTGCAGTGGCGCGATCTCAGCTCACTGCAAGCTCCGCCTCCCGGGTTCACGCCATTCTCCCGTCTCAGCCTCGCCAGTAGCTGGGACTACAGGTGCCCGCCACCATACCCGGCTAATTTTTTTTGTATTTTTTAGTATAGACAGGGTTTCACCATGTTTGCCAGGATGGTCTCGATCTCCTGACCTCATGATCTGCCCGCCTCGACCTCCCAAAGTGCTGGGATTACAGGCGTGAGCCACGGCACCCGGCCCTAATTTGCGTTTCTAATAGGTTTCCAAGTAATGCTGATGTTGCTAGTTTTGGTATCACACTTTGAGAACCACTGATCTATGCATTTCCTTTTCTGATAGAGGAATTGAATATGGGTAATGATTGGCCACTGTCCTGTAGTTAGGTTATAGAAGAAGTAGAATTAGATCCAGAATCAATATTCTTAGTCTGCCACTCTTTCCACTGTTGCAGCACTTACATTTGTTACTTCAGCACTGAAATGACTTCTTCAGAGCTGATACTAACCACAGAGGATAAAAATATTTTGTACCAAGATTTTTCAAATGTGACTAATAGTATATGTAACACCTGTATCAGTACATTTACTTCATGAATTCCTTCAGGTAATTACTTTTATGGAATCATTCCTGGTGGTACACTTCCCTTTTCCAGCACTCCTGGGGATATCTGAAACAAAAGACAAGTGCTTTTGCCATAAAGTTTAATTAAGAAGGCGAATTAAGAGAATATACCACATAACATATATCAAACTAACTTTATCCTCCAGGGCGGATGTGCATTTCAGCTTCCCTCACCAATCTCCATACCTACCCAACACACACACTGAATATTCTTCCTAGGAATCAATAACTCTCTCTCTCTTCTCCCCTAGACTCACTCTTTTGTGTGGCAAGTGCTGAGTCTTAGAAAAACCAGAACTGCACTTGCTAAATTGCTATCTCTTTTCTCTGCTGACAAAAGACAAACCTCTTATTTGTTAAGGCTGCAGTCTTGACTGTGTTCTTTGTTTGTTTTGGTTTTTTTTTTTTTTGAGACAGAATCTTGCTCTGTCGTCCAGACTGGAGTGCAATGGTGCAATCTCAGCTCACTGCAACCTCCACCTCCCAGGTTCAAGCGATTCTCCTTCTTCAGCCTCCTGAGTAGCTGGGATTACAGGCATGCACCACCATGCCCGGCCCATTTTTATATTTTTAGTAGAGACAGGGCTTCTCCATGTTGGCCAGGCTGGTCTCAAACTCCTTACCTCAGGTGAACTGCCAACCTCGGCTTCCCAAAGTGCTGGGATTACACATGTGAGCCACCATGCCCTGTCCGTTGTGGCTGTCTTCTGAGATACCGTGTGGGTCTTTGAATCTTGTACCCCTTTGTCATGATTCTGTATCATGGAACTCTGGGGCTGATTCTGCCCAGACTAGGGGAACTTGACAATTTTCTGGGGGATGTCATCCTATTACTGATTTTACTTCTTCATGAGTGTTTAAGGTTTCTTTTAATTTCTTCCAGAGTCACTTTCACTCCTTTAGAGTTACTCTTCCTTAACCTCTCTCAAGGTTATGTGGTAGCAGATTCCTCACCTGTAGCTTTATTCTATATGATGGATCTTTCCAGTGAGCATGAAAAAAGGCATGAGTATATGTTTTATGATTGCTTAGCTTCTTATTTGAAATCAGAGAACATAGTAATTGAGGAGTCAGAGGGCATACTTTTAAAACGTGCTGAATGGCTCAGGCTGGTGAAGAAGGCTGGGAATGAAGAGAGAAATCTTATGGAGCCCCCAGAGCCATACTTGATCCTCAGCCACTTCAACTTCAGCTGGCTTCTCATTTTCTTTTTTCCTGCTTCATGACGTTTGTAAAGAGAAAGGAACTGACAATAGACTGACTGTACAATCTGTGGGACCCAGTGCAAAATGCAAATGCAGAGCCCTTATTTAAAAATATGCAGAACTTAAGACAGCAACAGCAGAACATTAAACCAAGTTGTGGGGGCACTTCTGAGTATAGGATCTGGTGTGACCATTGATGAAGCCAGCCCTGGGTAAAAAACATAACCTGTGACCATGTGTACCATTGGCTTCTGGACCAAAGACTTAGGGTAAACTTCCTTTTACTAATTTGTGTGTGTCAGTCAACCAGACCTTTTTTGCTGCTCCATTTCACTTTCCTTAACCTTGGTAAACTAGGAGAATTTGCTGCTGTTTTGGTTACTGCCCTTAACATGCAGTGTAAAAATTTTTTTGTTTTTTTGTCTTTTTTTGTTTTTTGACAAGGTCACGCTCTGTCACACATGCTGGAGTGCAGTGGTGTGATCAAGGCTACTGCAGCCTCAACCTCCTGAGCTCAGTCTAAAGGGTCTTTAGGGAAGAATATCCATCTGTAGAATCATAACTAGTCTCTAGTCTTAACACTGTCAGCTGGAAACAGTTCCTCAGGAACTAACAGTGCAAAAGATACAACAGTCTTTTTTTTTTTTTTTTTGAGACAGAGTCTGGCTCTGCTGCCCAGGCTGGAGTGCAGTGGCCGGATCTCAGCTCACTGCAAGCTCCGCCTCCCGGGTTTACGCCATTCTCCTGCCTCAGCCTCCCGAGTAGCTGGGACTACAGGTGCCCGCCACCTCGCCCGGCTAGTTTTTTGTATTTTTTAGCAGAGACGGGGTTTCACCGTGTTAGCCAGGATGGTCTCGATCTCCTGACCTCGTGATCCGCCCGTCTCGGCCTCCCAAAGTGCTGGGATTACAGGCTTGAGCCACCGCGCCCGGCCAAGATACAACAGTCTTAAGACAAAGATCTGCTCACTCTTATCTAAGTAAAGGAATGTAAAGGGATTTTAAGTTTACTTTTGAGCTGAGTTCACCAGGGAGCAAATCAAGACCAGGATTGAATAACTGATTGTTATAAATGCAGCCCGTGACCCAGATATGCCTCTGAGCTGTGTCCTGGGGAGAGTGTACACTGTGCTCTCTGAATCCGCACAGCTGGAGCAGGATTCTTATCTTAAAATTCTAAAGCAATTAGTGCATAGGCTTAACGTCCTTCCTCTAACAAAGCATCTAAGAAATGCCACCAGTCAAGGGAAGAGGGAGGAACCATCAAGGTGACATGAATGGCGAATGGTGAGGATCCTCTTGCTGTGAGAGTGTGCAGGAGAGAGGCTGCACCCGGTCTTTCTCAGACAGTTTCCTGAAGTTGAATAGTAAAACGACAAATACAAAACTGCCGAAACACAGGCTGGCTTGATGGTTAACAGCTCGAGGAATTTCAGGAGGTGCAGGTGGGAAGCAGTGTCTTACTGTGTTTTACAAATGATAAAATTAATTCCAGAGGGTGCCTGTGGTAGTACAACTTGATTTATCACACTCACAAGTGAGGTTTGTTGTAACTTATTTTTTAAAGCAGTTCACATAAAATGTATATGTTCTTTATCTTGCTAATTTCAAAATAATTTCAGAAACAGTCTTTTTAAATTTTTATTTGAAGTTCCGGGGCACATGTGCAGGATGTGCAGGTTTGTTACCTAGGTAAACGTGTGTCATGGTGGTTTACTGCACTGATCATCCCATCCCCTAGGTATTAAGCCCAGCATGCATCAGCTATTTTTCCCGATGCTCTCCCTCCCCTGCCCCACAGGCCCCAGTGTGTGTCGTTCCCCTCTCTGTGTCCATGTGTTCTCATTGTTCACCTCCCACTTATAAGTGAGAATATGCGGTGTTTGGTTTTCTATTCCTGTGTTAATTTGCTGAGGATAATGGCTTCTAGCTCCATCCATGTCCCTGCAAAGGACATGATGTTATTCCTTTTTATGGCTGCATAGTGTTCCATGATGTGTATGTACCACATGTTCTTTATCCAGCTTATCAGTTGGTGGGAATATAAATTAGTTCAATCATTGTGGAGGCAGTGTGGCGATTCCTCAAAGAGCTAGAACTAGAAATACCATTTGACACAGCAATCCCATCACTGGGAATATACCAAAAGGCATAAAAATCACTGTGTTATAAAGAGACATGCATGCATGTGTTCATTGCAGCACTAGTCACAATAGCAAAGACATGGAATCAACCCAAATGCCCATCAATGAACGACCGAATAGAGAACAGTCTTATCGAAAGAAAACAAGATACCTGGAGCTTTGTCAGGATACAAAATCATGACACAGTAACCTTTTTGTGAGTTACTGAAACAGAACTTTGATTTTATTTTTGTTGTTGCACAAATTGGAAGGATAAAAAGAATGGCATAATATTAAGTTTGGTTGGGAGAAGAAAGACCGGGGTCCATCTGAAATATTCTTTTCATTACACTGCATTATTCAATATTCCAGAATGAGAAACGGGGAAAGGAAGACCAAAGACATTCATCAAGGAGATGGATAGGGAGGCTCAGAATTGAGGATTCTCAGCAAGCAAAGGCAGTTCTCAGAAATGAAGCTTCTTCTAAGTAAAAAAAAAAAAAAAAAAATGCCTCCACTCTTTTTGTTTTTACCTCTAATGTGGTTTCTTTCCTTAGGGGAGCCTCATCAGAATTACTGATTACATGAAAAAAAAAAAAAATGAACGTTTGCAGCGTTTTAACTAACAATCTGTTGTGACTCCAGATACTTCAATAGCTAAAATATGTAGCAGTCCCCCTGTTAATGAGGATGGTGAGGCTGAAGCCACTCTGGTCAACGTTGGCAGTTTCTTTGCAGTTTCAATTCATATGTTAGGTTGTCATCTCTGGAGTTTAGAGACAGTCCCTATTATTTCAGCAAATAAAGTCTGCAATCATTGGTAACCAGTAAAAACCTTGCTGAGACAGCAGAGGGAACATTCTAGGAAGAAGAGGGATGTAAAATACTGGAATATTTTTTTTTTTTTTTTTTTGAGACGGAGTCTCACGCTGTTGCCCAGGCTGGAGTGCAGTGGCGCGATCTTGGCTCACTGCAAGCTCCGCCTCCCGGGTTCCCGCCATTCTCCTGCCTCAGCCTCCTGAGTAGCTGGGACTACAGGCGCCCGCCACCGCGCCCGGCTAATTTTTTGTATTTTTAGTAGAGACGGGGTTTCACTGTGGTCTCGATCTCCTGACCTTGTGATCCGCCCACCTCGGCCTCTCAAAGTGCTGGGATTACAGGCTTGAGCCACCGCGCCCGGCCTTTGGAATATTTCTTAAAAATGGTGTGAGGCATTATTATTACCCATTTTAGTCTTGAAAATGTGCTATGGATTGTGCTAGATGATAGTAGTTATTTTATTCTATGATGTCTGTGGTGTTCTCTAGATTTAAATCTAGATCTAAATGAAATTTTGCTTTAAAGAGTGAAGTAGAGATCAAGCATTATTTCATAGTAGTTAGTTTTTGTGCTAGCAGCAGCTGCTTTGTTCAGTCCTGCAGGGTTAAATTATTATGGCTTTCAAATTACAACTTTTGTTATTAATGCCTGCATCCACTAGATCTCCTGGTTTAGTTGTTTTAACTGCAGTAGTTGTCAATGAATCACGGGAGAGCTTTCTTGTTCCCCAAACCCACTACTTTTAAAGGTTTTTATTTCCTCATAAATTTTATCCTCTTCTTTCTTTTTTCTTTTTTGAGATGGATCTTACTCTCCAGGCTGGAGTGCAGTGGTGTGATCTTGGCTCACTGCAACCTCCACCTCCCAGCTTCAAGCAATTATCCTGCCTCAGCCTCCTGAGTAGCTGGGACTACAGGTGCCCGCCACCACACCCAGCTGATTTTTGTATCTTTTTTTTAGTAGAAATGGGGTTTCATCATATTGGCTAGGCTGGTCTCGAACTCCTGACCTCAGGTGATCCTCCCGCCTCGGCCTATCAAAGTGCTGGGATTACAGATGTGAGCCACTGTGCCCGGCCAATTTTATCCTCTTTCTGATCAGCAAAACTACTCTGTTGTGGGTAAACCCCAGAACACTGGCTTCCTCCTGGAAGGGGGATTGACACAAAAGGGCATGATGAAATTTTCTGGGGTAATGATAATGTTCTATACCTTTACAGGGGTTTTGGTTATACAAGCCTATACAAGGGTAGGCCTTTATATTTACCTAGAGAGTTGCCATTTCTGATGTCCTTTCGTCTTTCCTGAAGATCCAGGTTTTCGTCTGGTATCATTTGCGCTTGGGCTGAATGAAATTTTGAAGCATTTCTTGTAGAGTGACTCTACTGGTGACACATTCTCTTAATACTTTTTTTAACAGATGAAAATGTCCTTATGTCATCTTCATATTTGAAGAATATTTTTACTCAACATACAATTCTTACTGGAGAGAGTTTTTCTGTCAGCATTTAAAATATAATGTTCCTTATCCTATTCGGTGTAGTACTGGTGTAGACCTAGCCAGAGCAATTAGGCAAGAGAAAGAAAGAAAGGCACCCAAACAGGAAAAAGAGGAAATCAAATTATCTCTCTTCACTCACAATATGATGCTATACCTAGAAAACCCTAAAGATTGTGTCAAAAGTCTCCTAGATCTAATACATGACTTCAACAAAGTCTCAGGATACAAAATCAATGTACAAAAATCAGTAGCATTTTTATACACCAACAATGTTCAAGCTAAGAAACAAATCAAGAATTCAATCCCAGTTGAGCATGGTGGCTCCTGCCTTTAATTCCAGGACTCTGGGAAGTTGAGGTAGTAGGATTGCTTGAGGCCAGGAGTTTGAGACCAGCTTGGGCAACATAGGGAGAACTCATCTCTATGAAAAATAAAAATTATTAGCCTGGCATGGTGGTACATGCCTGTTGTCCCAGCTATTTGGGAGTCTGAGGTAGGAGGATTGCGTGGGCCTAGGATTTCAGGTTATGGTGAGCTATGATTGCACCACTGAGCTCTAGCCTGGGCCACAGAGTGAAACCCTGTCTCAACAAACAAACAAACAAACAAAGAATTCAATCCCATTTACAGTAGTCACCACAACAAAATATTTTATTACATGAAAGATCTCTAAAGGAGAACTATAAAACACTGCTGAAAGAAATCACAGACAACACGAATGAGAAAGCATTCAATGCTCATAAATTGGAAGAATTAATACCATGAAAATGTTCATAGTGCCCAAAGCAATCTACAGATTCAATGCTATTCCTATTAAATTACCGCTGTCATTTTTCTTTTTCTTTTCTTTTTTTTTGAGATGGAGTCTCACTCTGTTGCCCAGGTTGGAATGCAATGGCACGATCTCAGCTCACTGCAACCTCCGCCTCCCGGGTTTAAGCGATTCTCCTGTCTCAGCCTCCCTAGTAGCTGGGATTACAAGCGCACGCTTGCCAGGCCTGGCTACTTTTTTGTATTTTTAGTAGAGACGGGGTTTCACCGTGTTCCTCAGGCTTGTCTGGAACTCCTGAGCTCGGGCAATCCACCTGCCTTAGCCTCCCAAAGTGCTAGGATTACAGGCGTGAGCCACTGCGCCCAGCCTGTTGTTGTTTTTTGAGGCAGAGTCTCACTCTGTCACCCAGGCTGGAGGACAGTGGTGCGACCTTGGCTTACTGCAACCTCCACCTCCAGGGTTCAAGCGATTCTCTTGCCTCTGCCTCCTGAGTAGCTGGGATTACATGCACACACCACGATGCCCAGCTAATTTTTGTATTTTTAGTAGAGACAGGTTTTCACCAAGTTGGCCAAGCTGGTCTCGAACTCTTGACCTCAAGTGATCTGCCTACCTCAGCCTCCCAAAGTGCTGGGATTACAAGAGTGAGCCACTGCACCTGGCATCACTGTCATTTTTCACAGAATTAAAAAAAATTCTAAAATTCATATGGAACCAGAAAAGAGCCTAAATAGCCAAGTCAGTCCTAAGCAAAAAGAATAAAGCCAAAGGCATCACACCACTCAACTTCAAACTATATCACAAGGCTACAGTAACCAAAACATCATGGTACTGGTTCAAAAATAGACACATAAACCAATGAGACAGAATAAAACCCCTGAAATAAAGATATGCATCTAAAACCAACTTTGTCTTCTACAAAGTTGAAAAAAATAAACTATGGTGAAAAAATACCTTCTTCAATAAATGTTGTAGGGAAAACTGGCTAGCCATATGCAGAAGAATGAAAGTGGACCCCCACCTTTTGCCATATACAAAAATTAACTCAAGATGGATTGAAGACTTAAGTGTAAGATCTCAAACTATAAAAGTCCTAGAAGTAAACCTGGGAAAATACTTTTCTGGACACTGGCCTAGGCAAAGAAATTATGACTAAACCCTCAAAAGCAAATGCAATAAAGACAAAAATTGACAATTGGTACTAAATTAAACTACAAAGCTGCTGCATATCAAAAGGAACTATTAACAGAGTAAATAGACAACCTATAGAATGGAAAAAAATGTTTGCAAAACTATGCATCCAACAACTAATATTCAGAATCTAAAAGCAGCTTAACAAGAAAACACAAATGACTCCATTAAAAAGTCGGCAAAGGACATGAATAAACACTTCTCAAAAGAAGGCATACAAGTGGCCAAAAACATATGTAATATGTTCAGCATCACTAATCATCAGAGAAATGCAAATCAAAACCACAATGAGATACCCTCTTATACCAGGCAGAATGGCTATTACTAAAAAGCTAGCAAATAACAGATGTTGGCAAGATTGAGAAAACAGAATGCTTATACACTGTTCATGGGAATGCAAATTAGTTCAGCCACTGTGGAAAGCAGTTTGAAAATAGCTCAAAGAACTAAATATGGAATTATCATTTGACGAGCAATCCTATTACTCGGTATATTCCCAAAGGAAAATAAATTGTTCTACCAAAAAGATACCTGCACTTGCATGTTTATTGCGGCACTATTCACAATAGTGAAGACATAGAATCAACCCAGGTGCCTGTCAGTGATGGATTGGGTAAAGAACATGTGGTACTTATACACCGTGGAATGCTACACAGCCATAAAGAAGAATGAAATCATGTCCTTTGCAGCCACATGGATGCAGCTAGAGGCCATTATCCGAAGTGAATTAACACAGAAACAGAAAACCAAATACTACTGCATGTTCTCATTTATAAATGGGAGCTAAACATTGGGTACATATGGACACAAAGATGAGAACAATAAACACTGGGGATTTCAATACTGGGGAAGCAGTGGGGGACAGGTCGAAAAACTGCCTGTTGGACACAATGTTCACTCTTTGGTCAAATTTGGGGATCATTTGAAGCCCCAACCTCAGCATCACGAGATATACCCATGTAACAAACCTGCACATGTACCCCAAGAATCTAAAATTTAAAAAATGAATTATATTTAACATGTGTATTTAGAACCCTAACATATAAAGTACATAGAAGTGGTACTTTGTAGTTTAAATGTATTTTATCATTTTAATTGTGAAACATTTTTCTCTTATAAATGGGATCAATGGAAATAATAAAGCTTTTCTGATAAGCTGAAAATTTGCAACCAAAAAAGAAATAAAAGATAATGTTTCTTGTATTGTTACAATTTCTGTTGATAAATTTTGAATCTGTGTTTTCCTGTATGTGACACATCATTTTCTTTTGACTGCTTTCAAGAATTTCCATTAACTCTAGTTATTAGTAGTTTGACTATGATGGACCTAGCTACGGTTTCTTTGCCCATATCCTGCTTGGCTTTTACTGAGCTTCCTGAATATGAAAATTTATGTTTTTAAAATCTAATTTAAGAAGTCTTGGGGCACTGTTACTTCAATAAGTTGTATACCTCATCCTGATGTACCACTCTTTCTTGAATTGTATTCATGTCTGTCAGACATTTAATATTGCCCTCAGGTCCTTGAACTGTTCACTTAAAAAAATCTTTTTTTCTCATGTTCTATATATCTATATTGATTTGTCTTCAAGTTGCTGATTCTTTTCTCCATCATTTCCACTCTGTTATTAAGCCAATACACTAAACTTTTTTTTTTTTTTTTCCCTGAGACTGGGTTTTACTCTGTTGTCCAGGCTGGAGTGCAGTAGCATGATGGTAGCTCACTGTAGCCTGTACCTCCTGGGCTCAAGGGATTCTCATGCCTCAGCCTCCATAGTAGCTGGGACTACAGGTACATGCCACCATGCCTGGCTAATGTTTTAACATTTTTTTGTAGAGATGAAGTCTCACCATCTTGCATAGGTTGGTCTCAAACTCTTGGACTCAAGAGATCCTCCCTTCTTGGCCTCCCAAAGTGCTGGGATTATAGGCATGAGCCACTTTGCCTGGCCCAATTAAATTATTTATTTTTTGAGATGGGAGTCTTGTTTTGTCATCCAGGCTGGAGTGCAGTGGCACGATCTTGGCTCGCTGCAACCTCTGCCTCCCAGGTTCAATAAATTCTCCTGCCTCAGCCTCCAGAATAGCTGGGACTACATGTGTGTGCCACCATGCCCAGATAATTTTGTATTTTTAGTAGAGACAAAATTTTGCCATGTTGAACAGTCTGGTCTCGAACCCCTGACCTCAACTGATCCACCTGCCTTGGCCTCCCAAAGTGCTGGGATTACAGGGGTGAACCACCGTGTCCCACTCCAATAAACTTTTAATTTCAGAAATTGTGTTTTGGTTTTAGAATTTCTATTAGGTATTTTGTATTATATTTCTCTGTTGAAATTTTCTATAATTTTGAGCATGCATTCCTTTGCTTTCTTGAGCATAATTATAACAGCTTTTTAAAAATTCTTGTCTGCTAATTACAACATTCAGATCACCTCACCAATGGTCTTGGTTGGTTGTATTTTCTTGTAGGAATGCGTTATGTATTTCTTCTTGTATGTTGATTAATTCTAGATTTTCTTCTAGGCATTGGGAAAATTATTTTGTAGAAACTCCCAAGTCTGCTATGTTTCTATTAGGAGAGTTTTATAAGACAATTTACTTGCTTGGACTCAAAACTCTCTTTTCGGTAGCAGTTCAAATCATATTTCAATTGTTTTAGCTTAGTTGCCCTGCTGTGAATCTGTTTCCTGCCTGCATTCATCAGGCAGCTGAGATTTTTGCAGAGATTCAGTATATAACATGGTGCTCTCACTCTCTCATTCTCTTTGAGATGTGACCCCTCTCTTTGTAGTACCTATGATTGTTATGAATTCTGTATTGTTTTTTGTCTGGCCAGAAATATGTCAGAAATGTGTGGCTTTTTATGTCAAAGTTTTAGTCACTTCACCTGGCATCACCTTTATGCTGGTCTCATTAAAAGTCATAAAAATTGTAAACATGTCCTGTCTGCTGCTGGTTTTTTCTTCCAATTTTCTGTCTTCCCTCCAGAATTTGCCTGCTTATTTACACTCTCCAGTGCCTTCAGGTCTTTATTTTATTTTGCTCACAGTTAATAGCTGATATCTGCAGGAAGATCAGGCTTCACAGTGAGGGGTGGAGTTGGCGGGACTTCCTGGGCCAGTTCAGGGACTTTTGCAAAAGACCCCTGTGACTCAGGGATTTGAGTTCTTAACCAATTGAGTGAAGGATTCAAAATTAACCATTCCAAGGGAGAACTGAAAAAAGAGCCACTCTCAGTGGACAAAAAGAAAGGGGAGGGGGTAACACAGGGATATAAGCCCTAGCCACCGGAGCCAGCAACAGTAACCCTTCTGGGTCCCCTTCCAGGTCCCCTTCCACCACGGGGAAGCCTTCCTTTAGCTGTGTTCAATAAACTGCGCTGCTGCTCACTCTCCTGGTCCGTGGACTTTTTTTTTTTTTTTTTTTTTTTTTTTGGAGACAGAGTCTCGCTCTGTTGCCCAGGCTGGAGTGCAGGGGCTTGATCTCCACTCACTGCGAGCTCCGCCTCCTGGGTTCACGTCATTCTCCTGCCTCAGCCTCCCGAGTAGCTGGTACTACAGGCGCCCGCCACCATGTCTGGCTAATTTTTTGTGTGGTTTTTTTTTAGTAGAGACGGGGTTTCACCGTGTTAGCCGGGATGGTCTCGATCTTCTGACCTCGTGATCCGTGGACTCTTTTTGAGTTGTAACACCGCGAGGGTCACCAGCTTCATTCTTTGAAGTTAGCGAGACCACGAATCCATCGGCAGGAGAACCTCCTGACTCAACAGGAGCTTACTTAGCTGCATTGGATATGAGTACTAGTTTTATTTTGATAATAGCATGGTAATCATGATCCTTTCAGAATTTAGGGCATTTAAAATCTTAATCTAGCTGTGGGTACACTGCAGGCATACGATAAATGTTGAATAGGTAAATGAATTAAGCAACTTGTCTAATTACTTTTTCATGGAAATAGAAGGTGGTTTGACCTAATTAGATGAATTGACTGACTTTTGCTATCCTGGTGACCCAGTTTACAGGCTTGCAGAGAGGAAATGGTGATTTCTGTGTTTGCCTGCATAGTTTTTGCTTGGTGGACTCTTGCCTCACTTAAACTAACATATCTTGTGCATGCCTGACATGGTTTCTCAGCAGCACAAATCAATAAACTAGAAGGAAATATACCTTGAGTTTTGGAACAATAAGATAAACACTCTTTGTTTGTCATTGTTCCAAAGAAACAGACTTCAATTATGAAGTAGGTCACTTGGGTAAATAAGATTGCTTTAACTTCTAGTAAAATAATCAAACAAGTGCTTTGTAGAAAAAAAAAAAAACACTCTCATTTAAGTGTTGTAACGGACATGAAATATGAACAATAACAGTCTATAATTATGAGAAACTAATTTGATTGCTTTTTCCAAAAATAATTCAATTACTGAAGTAGTAGTCAAAAGAAATAGAACAGATGTTTGATCCAATGTCTCATAAAATATTTTACTTAGCTACATACAAATGAATTAAAATTGATTTTATGGATGCCAATTCAGGAGCAGAAATGCTATACAATAGAACCTCAAATTACTCAGGAGATTTATTTTGGAATAATACTGTGTAATTTGGAGTGGAGAAAGTTTATGGAAAATTGGAGAAAGGGATTAGTGACAAAGAATTGAAAACCGTATGTTGCTTATGGAGATATTTAAAATTTAGGAATTTAATGTTTTAAAAATATTTATTCAATAGAGTATTTACTCAGTATGGTATATGATTTCATGAACATGGGTAGAGACAGAGACCAAAGAAGAAGGTATGGGAGCTATAGTGGTTTAAAAATATGTCCAAAAATTCTTTGATAGTCTTGCTTATCCAAAGATAAAGTCCACCAGGCTGGAGAGCAGTGGTGCGATTTTGGCTCACTGCAGCCTCTGCCTCCCAGGTTCAAGCGATTCTCCCACCTCAGCCTCCCGAGTAGTTGGGACTACAGGTGCGCACCACCATGGCCGGCTAATTTTTTTGTATTTGTAGTAGAGGCAGGGTTTCACTATGTTGGCCAGGATGGTCTCGAACTCCTGACCTCAGGTGATCTGCCGGCCCTGGCCTCCCAAAGTGCTGGGATTACAGGTGTGAGCCACCTCACCCAGCCCCAAAAGATAACACCTAATCCCTTTGCTGCCTTCCCTGAATGTGAATGGACTTTGTGACTCACTTCTAAATAAGAAAATGTGGCAGAAATCACAACTGAGCCATTTCTGAGTCCGGGTCCTCAGAGACATTGCTGCTTCTGCCTGCTCTCGCTTGGATTCCCTCCCCTGAGGGAAGCTGGCTGCCATGGCATCAGGACACTGAAGAAACCCTACAGGGAGGTGGGTGACTGAGGAGCTGAAGCCTCCTGGGACAGCTGGCCCCAACTGACTAACCCTGTGAGCGGGCCTGCGTCAAGTCACATCTTCAGAGGACTTTAGATGACTGCGGTCCTGGCTGAGAACCTGACTGAAATCTCAGGAGAGAGACCTTGGGCTAGAACCACCCCGCTCAGACACTCTCAAATTCCTGACCCACAAAAACTGTGAGATTATCAAGGCTTATTATTGTTTTAAACAACCAAGTTTTGAGGTAAGTGTGTGTGTGTGTGTTTGAGACAGGATCTTGCTCTGTCACCCAGGCTGGAGTGCAGTGGCCTGATCTTGGCTCACTGCAGCCTGCACCTCCTGAGCTCAAGTTATCCTCCCACCTCAGCCTCCTGAGTAGCAGGGACTACAGACATACACCACCACACCTGATTAATTTTTTAAATTTCTCTGTAGTGTCTTTTTGTAGTGATGTGGGTCTTCTTATGTTGCCCAGGCTGGTCTTGAACTCCTGGGTGCAAGCTATCCTCCTGCCTCAGCCTCTCAGAGGTTGGGATTACAGGCATGAGTTACCACACCCAGCCCAAGGTAACTTCTTATGCAATAACAGGAGGTCACAAAATTCTAGTTATGCTGAATTTTAATTTTTACTTAGAAATGACACAGGAGCTTACGTAACACTAGTTATGTTTAATTAGGTTTTTTGGTGACCTGTTTTTAGGGTGGGAGACCAGTTTCCTCAGATGAGGGTAGAGATTCTCCTGGTAGCACTCTGGCACAGAGATGTGTGTGAGAGTGTGAGTGCCAGTGGAGTTGGGGGCAGTGCTGGTAAACTGGGGAGAACTGAAGTGAGGCAGAAATCAGGTATGATTTTGAAGGTTTTTATCTAAAATATTCCGATCAATTTGAAATTTTCTGACTTACGTGAGTTGTCGTTAAAAAAGCAAATACATTGGCGAGGGTAAAATTCGTCAGTCATTTGCACCTCGCTGTAGATTATTTGAACAGATAATGACATTGCCCAATATGTGGCTAAAATATGGTGGAATGGGACTCTTGGGGAAGACAGGCTTGGAACAGGCAAGGGGGGATGGGTGCCTGGGAAGGGCCTTGCCCTCGATTCGGGGATCCAGACAGCAAGTTGAACATGAATAGAACTGAGAACCTTTATTCCAAAAGACATGTAAAAAGAGAATAGGAGAAGAGAACAGATTGAAAAAGAATGCAACCATTGAAGTACAGAGGGAGAGAAGAAAGAAGAGAAAATGTTTGAAGCTAAAGATCATCTATTCTGAAATTTGTCCTGGGTACCCTGTCATGGTTATGTTTAGAATGCTGCTGAGATTCTTCTTGGTGCCCTTTTTGGCATATTCTCAAAAGTGTCAACAATGATGCTTGCCTTACCATGTGTGTATGAAGAAGAGTTCACTTGAGTTGTGATACCTGGGGCACGGTATGTGAAATGTGTCCACATGTTGGAGTTGTCACTCTGATGCAGTAAAAGTCCTGGCTGAACCTTGTGTCCTTCTGTGCCTCCTCATCTTAGCAGTGTAGTCATATTCTGCCTGGCATGGTAATCATTACTCTATGTTCCTTCTTCCTCCCAGATGGTAGGCAGACTAGTGGTTGGGGCCCTGTCTCATCCAGTTTGGTGCTTCCTGGTGAACGTATTGGTATCATCTTGATATAAATATTTGTAGAATTGTACTGACTATGGAAAACCACATTTAGTATGTTGTTGTAACATTGAGCCAATATGGCTTTCTTGAAAGAGCCAGAGTTTAGAACTATCCAGTATTTGTCTAAGGTATACATTTATTAAATTTTAATCCTCAATGGGAGTGCTTGCCTGAAGTGTACATGAGGTGAGGATGAAGTATTGACTTTGTGGGGCCTAGTTAGGAAAACGAGATAAAATTAGAAGAAGAAAAAGAGGAGGGAATAGCCCTTACCATGACATTGCCCCTAGAAAGTGGAATTAGAATAGGTATAAAAGAGAGGAAAAAGAAAGGATATGTGAGAGACAGAGGAGGAAAGTGGAGAAAAAGATGTAGATAATGAGTGGAACGTGATAGAAGATGAAATATGTAAATGAAGGACAGGGTCGAGATGTTATCAGAACAGTCAGAATATAAAATCCAGGACTGTCCCAGTTAATAGACACGCCATTGAATTTATTTAATATTGTGTTCCTTTGGGTCTTTGGGTTCCAGGGAGTTGAGATGTAAACTAGATTTAAAAAATAAAGCTTTATTTTAAGCATATACATGCATTGAACAAAGAAAAGCCAAGGAACCAGGTTACTCCAGTGGCTATCACTGGCCAGACCACTCAGCTTCCCCAGTCCAAAGTCTGAAGGGAGCCAGTCTGACTGGCTTTGCTAAGCACGACCTTCTGATTGGACAGAGTTTTGTGGGCTGCGTCAGCTGGTCCTTGCTTGTGTTAATCCCCCATTTGGTGTTCATCCCTGTGCAAAGAAGAGCCTGGGGCAGCTTCCTTGAGTAAGCAAGGGATCATTGAACATGTGAACAGTGCTGTGGTTGAAATGACTAATTGAAATATGAATGATAAGCCGGGATGGTGGCTCATGCCTGTACTTGTAGCCACTCAGGAGGCTGAGGCAGGAGGATTGCTTGAGCCTAGGAGTTTGAGACCAGCCCGGGCAACATGGCGAGACCTCACTTCAAAAAAAAAAAAAAAAAAAAAAAAAATTAAAAAATAAAAAGGAAAAAATATGAATAATAATTTGAAAAGAAAATAAAATAAAACCCTGAATCATATTTACAGACAACCCACAGGCTTTAAGGAAGATCCAAACCTGTAATATGCTAACAAGGAAGGCATTTGATATACTTGATAAACAATTTTTTACTCTTACTGCTTCTCTGTGAGACTCCTTGTATTAGTCAGTTTGGGCTTCCCTAATGAAATACCACAAACTAGGGGGCATATGAACAACAAAAATTCATTTCTCACTCTTTTGGATGCTGACTCTAAGAGCAAGATGCTGGCCAATTTGGTGTCTAATGAGGCCCCTTTCCTGGTTCATAGATGGTATGTACCTTCTCACTGTAACCCCACATGGGGGTGGGGTGAGGGAGCTCTCTGAGGTCTCTTTTATGAGGGCACTAATCCCAGTCGTGAGGGCGGAGTCTAATTGCTACGAAAGGCCCCACCTCCTATTACAGTATCCCTTACCCAAATGCTTGGGACCAGAAATGTTTCTGATTTTGGAATATTTGCATTATACATATTTACCAGTTGAGTACCCTAAATTTGAAAATGAGAAATCTGAAATGTTGCAATGAGCATTTCCTTTGGGCATCATGGGAGCACTCAAAAGTGGCAGATTTTGGAGCATTTCAGATTTCAGATTTTCCGATTTGGGTTGCTTGGCCTGTTCCATCACATTGGGGGTTAGAATTTCAACCTATGAATTTTGGGGGAGGCATGCCGACCTTCCGTCTATAGCACCTCTACATTATCTTATAGATTCATCTTTAACTTGTTTCAGATTTTTCTCAGTACTTTAAATCTTACACCATATGCGCTGGGTGATTTTTCTACTTTTAATTGGGCCCTCTTGAAAATAAATGGGAAATAGATTCTTGGAAATAAAACATCAGAGTCTTTTCTGACTTCTTGGGTGGGTGGGTAGAAACAGATGATTCCATACCTGACATCTGCTTCCTTTAATACCCTTCAGGGTCTTTGCCCTATGTCTCTCAAAACTCCTTCAAAATCACTTCAAACCACTTCAGACTTTTCAGGGCCGGTAAATGCTCCCACAGCGTAAATAGTTGTTCCTGTCAAATCGGTTGGACTGTGTCTTAGGGGAAGACAATATTAATGTCTTTTTCTTTACACCTTTACAAGCAAAAATTCATTAAGGCAAGAGGCAAGTCATAGAAACATATTTCTCTGGTGTGCTTTTGTTGTCATGTTACTGGAAATAAATATCTCTGATGCTGTAGTTGCTGATATAATGAAAATCTAAGTAGATGATGGTGTTTGGATTGCAGGTGCTAAGGGCCTCTCGCACTGGCACTGGCGCTGTGGACTCATTGAGTTTCCTTGTGTTCTTACTAGCTGATAATAGGGTCATTCTTCTCAGGGTCCCAGTGGCTGTAGAGAGCTGTTTGTGGGAAAGCCATTGTGTGACAGGTTTGAGAAGGTCTAGACAAGGGCAGGCCCCAAAGATAGAGGACTACAATTTACATTTATTGCCTGCCTTGCCTCAGGTGCCTGGCATGATGTCTCAATCCCAGAGCTCTTGAAAAGCAAAAGGCAGCCACAGGCAAACAGAGGAAACAGAACCAATCTGTTAAACGCAAAGGTGTTTACTCTGCATCCCAGCCGCAGAAATGCTCATATTCCACTAGTGGGACAGAAGGGAGCTTATGGAAACATATTGTGAGTGGAGCAGACAGAGTGTCATGATTTTCAAAAATCTGCTGTAACCTTCTGGTTCAGTTTTTGTTTCCCTGAGGGCAAGGGAGTGAGATTTTGTATTTTTCCTTATTTAGAAATTCACATCCAGATAAAGCATCCCTTGACTCTATGAGTGAATATCTGGAGAGAATGCTTATGCGTCCAGTGTGAGAATGACTTGGAACCCAAGATATGCTGATTGATGATGGAGAGTAAGCTTAGCCAGTATTGAGGCAGTTTATTCAGCTGCTAGTACAGGCTTCTTTTTTTGATGACATGTAACTGATCATTTGACATCCATGAAAGAGAGCGCATAGTGGTTAAGAGCACCAACTTGGGAACCAGGCTGCCTGGCTTCAATCCCTGCTTTGCCACCTGCAAGGTATGTGATCCTGGGCAAGTTATTTAATTTCTTGGTGTCTCAGTTTCCTCATCTTGACAAAAGTCAAGGTTTGTAAATGGCTCAGACTGGCTCTGGTGTCTGGTAAGTGCTGTATAAGCGTGTGTTACACACAGACATATGCATGTACGCAAATACTTGGTGCTATCTGGCGATGTCATCAGCCAACTTCTGTAGCTACAGGCTCAGTCTTTCATCTATAAAGTAAAGGGGATGGACTAAACTCCATTTTAGTTGTACAGTCTATGATTCTAGGTCATGGTGTTTGGAAGTGGTGGTAAAATTACAAAGAATATTATGGAAATGACAATAAGCGGCCATAAGGAATCATCTTTAGGAATAGGTGTTGATGATTCAAATGTATTTCCATTCTCCCAGTATTTGAAAGTATGGGATGGTATGTGGGTAATCTTGGATTCAGGAGTTTATATCTACACAGGTATCGGCCAAATAAAAAGGAACAGACAAGCTCTCATCAACCATGAGACATTTTTCCATCACAAATGAAAACTTTATGACGCAGACTGTGTAAAGCCTGGCTAACATTAAGATTAGGAAATATCTATACTTTAATCAGAAGAAAGAAAAAGCCAAAGATTTAAAAATAGCAGGGCGGCTTAGCAAATCTCCAGGCTAAGCTGAGTGTGTAGTTGAGATACAGGTTGTTAAGCAAACTTTCACTGATACCCTCAGGGAAGAAACTGTGAAATAAGGCAGCTGAGCAGGGATTTTTCAGAAATAGTAAGATAAATTTCACAGTGTTTGGAGATTTTACTTCCCATAAAATTGAAAAAAATTTAAAATCTGAAGTTGAATGGAAAAAGAGATACAGCTCAAAGGACAACACTATTTCATTGGAAAAAGAATGATGTACCTTATAACATATAACTTAAATTCTGAGCATCTTTAGGACTCTTACAATATTTTTTCATTTTCTTTTCCTTTTATTCTTCAGTTGTTGTAAGAGGTGTGTTTTAAGTATGACCTTAGCTTTGTTAGTTGCTTTGAGCTCTTTACAAAGAAAAGAACATTGCTGAAAAGAGCCATGAATAAATAAGAAGTCAGTATAGATTTGCAAATATTTTATAAAGGTCTAAGGGTCACTGAAGTATTGGAAAATGGGAAAAGGGAGCAGATAAAAGAAAAAGCATCAACAAAAAGTGAAAACTTTAAGAGAAAATACACAGAAGCAGAAAATTTAATTAAACTAAAGTTTACTGAAAGGGTCAAGATGTTATAAGAACCGCATCAACTAGAAAGACCTTTGAGAGAGGAAGAGTCATACCAATAAATAAAAAGGAGAGTTGTGATAAGACTTTAAATGGATAAGGCTGTGAACTTACTGTTCTCTTAACAGGCTGACTTTCAAAGCCTAGGCAAGGTCTTTACTATTAGAAAGTCATGAGGACCTTCTTAAAAAGCCTTGAATATTGTATTCAGTTTGAGGCATTTCACTGCCAGGAAAATGAAGGCAAACAGAGATGGGAATTCAGAGTTTAAAACACACACACACACACACACACACCCCAAAAATATTTCAGGGTCTATGGAGAATTGACTTTTCAAGAGAAAGTATGAATAAAAAGAATAAATAATAGCTTCGCTTGCAAAGTCTAAAGAGAGGAAGGTTATCACCTTCCTGTTGTATGCACCTAAAATTTGACAGTGTGAAATTACGAGGTAACAGATATTCTCATTTAAATCTTGTGAACTTGTTTAGTCATTGGTGTGACTCTACCTTTCACTTTAGGTTACTGACATTTATTTATCAATATTTGTTTTTTACATAGGACATTTATGAACACATACATACATATACACATCCATATAGCCAATAAGTAGCCAGTCTTCCTTCCCTTTCCCTGCATTTTCTCTTAAAGTTGATGACCTCTGAGTCTACTGTACATTTGTAGCTTCCCTATAAATTTCTCTAAAGAGATGTAAGGACCACACATTTGATTGGCTGAACCTGAGGTTGCCCATGTCAGCTTCAGCTAAAGTGAGTTGTTATTATTCATATGGGTGTCCAATTAAATCGCTTTAAAGGTTCACTTTTGCTCACAGGGGATTATTGAGTGGGGCAGGGTGGGGAGTGAGATATTGCTAGTTGTTTCAATACTAAGGGAATTCTATATATGCTATCATTTTACTTTAGCTGTGAAGAAAGATGAGAAAGTCAGTAAAAGAAACTTGAGATCCACTGAAATAAATTATTTAACACATATGAACAGGTAAGAGGCTCAAAATATGTGGATTAAATATTGTTGCTGCAGAAATATGACTGTTTTCTCCCTTTTCTACCTATTACCTGGTCATTCTCTTCCCTACATGAAATCCAAGACTTTTACATCCTAGGTGCACCAAATAAAAAGGTATTCAATAGACAAATGCTAGTGGTTTTACAGATGGAGTGGTCTAGGGAGGATAGAGTGTTGAGTTTTGAAATAGGAAGATGTTTTTAATCTTATTTAAAATTCTTTCTGGCTGTGTAAGCCATATATCACAGTGTGCTATGCTTGGGTAGCTATGTATGTTCCATCAATGAGAGTGCTGGGCTGAGGAGTTAAGCAAATGTTGTTTTGTGTTGCCAGCTGGGCTTCAAAATATGGCAGTCTCCGTGTTTATTGCCGACTAGTATTTTTCAAGAAAATATAAAAATTGTCATCTTCTCTGTCAGCATGAGACCACTGAATCATTAAGACTCACCAGCGCAGACTGTAACAAAAAGATGTTTTCCTTTGCTGTGGATTTAACCATTTTATGGGGAGGTGTTTTCAAAAAACTCTGCATTTAATGCAATAAAGATGACATTTAATGTACAACAGGTATTAATAGAAGTTATCACAACTAAGTCAAGGTGAGATGAATAGTGGAAAGTGGCAGTCACAGTTTGATAACTGGAATTAAATGCAGAAATCCAAGTTAGAGAAGGCAGTAACAGCTCTTACAGACCAGCAGGGGTCACCCAATAACCAGAAAACAGATAGGAGGCTGGTATGTTCTCGGCGCTGAAATGCAGGAGAAACTCCGGTGCGAGGTCTCAGGCTGCTCTACGGAGACACACGGAGAACTCACTCATAATCCTAACTCAAAAACCAAAACACAGCGATTCACTTCCCAGAAATGATGTTCTTCACTGGGTGAAGGGAGAAAACCTCGGGGCCAACTCTGGAGCTCTGCTACATGTAGGGGAGTGAAGAATAATGGACTGGGAGTGGAGGTTGCACCCGATGACGTAAACAGAAGAGGGTGGAAGATACCTAAGGGGGAGAAACTCCCTGTTGAGTTCAGATGCTACTGATCTAACTTCAGAGACCCAGAACAGAGAGCCCAGCCTCCAGTCAGGCTTCCTTTGCCGTGTTCAATTACAGAACTTTAAAACCTGTTCCTGGCCCCTTATGTTTCAAAGATTTTTGTAAAATGCATTTTTAAAACATCAGAAAAGTTCGGATTATCAAGTTTTCCCCACAATGATTCTTGTATTCTTCTTACAGCTGCTCTGTGCTTCCTTTTCTCTTCAATGTCTGCTATAAAGAAACGGGTGCCCTATCGATTCTTTGTCTGTGGATTTCTGAATAATTCCCTGAAAGGACCTTCAGAGGGACGGATCAGTAATAAAAGTAGCAGCTAACATTCTTGAGAGAGGATGGTGTCATACCCTGCCCTAGGCTATCACTGAACATGTGTATGTCTGATAACTTTCAAAAGGGCTTTGTGATGTCGATACCTTTTTTGTTGTTGTTGTTGTTGAGACGGAGTTTTGCTCTTGTTGCCCAGGCTGGAGTGCAGTGAGGAGATCTCAGCTCACCGCAACCTCCACTTCCCGGGTTCAAGCGATTCTCCTGCCTCAGCCTCCCGAGTAGCTGGGATTACAGGCCCCTGCCACCACGCCTGGCTAACTTTTTGTATTTTTAGTAGAGGTGGGGTTTTACCATGTTGGCCAGGCTGGTCTCGAATTCCTGACCTCAGGCGATCCACCTGCCTTGGCCTCCCAAAGTGCTAGGATTACAGGTATGAGCCACTGCACTAGGCTATGTCAACACCAGAGAGCAGGTTTGCCTGATGCAAATTCCTAATTACCCTGCTGTTTGACTGTAAATCTCAGGTCAAAAAGGACAAAGAAACATTAAAATTCAACCATTTTGACTACCTGCCTGATGCTCGAATACTTTCTATGGCATCTCTGTTAGCTGGTCATACATTGTTACAGTTATACATTGCTGAGATGGGGACTCATAAGTCTTCTGCATCTGAACAGCTCTGGCGGTAGGAGGGCCATATAGTCAGATGGAAGAAAGCATCTCATAACTACTCTTTTTACTGACTGGTGCATATTCTCCTCCTACTGGGTCAACGTGAGGAGACTGATTTCCCTTCAGGGTAGTCCTTCATACATTTGAAGGGAGTTGCTCTGAATCTCTCAGGTTTTCTCTTTATTAAATGCACTAAGATCTCTCAGAGATCTTTATTATGTTGTTTAAGCATGATATCATTTTCACTCTTTCCTACATCTGAATGAATTACATTGGTTCATGTTCTTCCGAACATGTGGTTCCCAGAGCAGAGTGAGGCTGTTGTACCGAGGGGTCTGTCATCTCTTTTTTTCAAGATATTATGCTTTGATTGATTCCTGTTTTCTAAGAAACACTCAAATTTGTTATTTTTTTCTACTTGTATATTTTCTCCTCATTTCCCAGAAATGATATTTTTTTTTGCTGGGTTCTTAGAATCAGATAAATGCACAACTATACAATGAAAATTAATTTAGCGACAACTAACAAAAGGCAAAGACATTTTTGTAAACATTAGTTTCAGTGGTAGATAATGGCAGGATTCAACCTCTCAAAACATTAATTGACTTTCCTTATAACATCATGTGCCAATGTTGCTTTACAAATCATGGTGAACACATTTTGCTGGGTTGAAATGATAAATTCATTTTTATGTTCATCCCTAGGTTAGGATTTTAGCACTAAATTTCTAGCCAGTTATCACTGTACTTTTATGAAAGCTCATGTTTAAATAACTTTAGATGTATAGATTGTAGAAATAATATGCTACAACCATTGCCTTCTTATGAACAGTTAACAAGTATAATTTAAAAAACTACTCAGCTCTCCCAGGAGAGTGTTTTGAACAAGTTGGAAAACAGAATTAAACAGCATATCATGCAAAGTGGGTGGCTGAGTTAATGTTTCTATTTTCTTTCTATGGGACTTTTACAATATTGTATGCAAACAATCTGAGCTAAGGTTGCATAAGATGTCAATTCAAAGATATTCAAGTTATTTTATAGACATTAAAAAGCACCTTGCATTATCATTCTCAAATTTTGTAAGTGGACAAAAATCTATTTGCACATAGTTGCACCCCTATGACATAAATTTTTAATGTGGTTAAACTCCATTTGAATATATGCCAAGATAGAAGCAATGATTAGCTTATTTTGAAAATTACCCCTTTAATCTTTCCCATTACTGGATAGCCTCTAACAAAGAGAGAACCTTTCTGACCTCTTAAATTGTCGTAAAATTGAAGATCTCAGCTTGACTTTTAGACCTTCTGCTGACCCAAGGCAAATTAGACCTTCTTCAGGATTTGACTTGAAAGACACTGAGCAAATACTTAGAGGAGTGATTACAGAGTTTAAGCCCCAGAGTAGAAGAAAATAAAGAACATGAGTTAAGAAACATTTTTCTGCGCATAAAGGGAAAGGAGCCATAAGAATGTAAAAGAGAAAGTTTAGGAGGGATGGAAGTTGGTGTTAGGTGGTACCTGCATATCTCAAAAGGGATTTGGTGCTGTAGCTCTTTGGGTCTCAAATGAGACTTGCTATGAAAAGGCTAACACCTCAGATAAATTGAAAGGGCATCCAAACAAAATAGATACCTGTACCCATCTGAAATCCAAAGAACAGGCACTCTTACTGCTATAGTTTTAATGTGTCCCCCCAAAAGCATGTGCTGGGAACTTAATCCTAAATGCAAAAGTATTGGGAGGTGGGGTCTAACAGGAAGTGTTCAGGTCATGAGAGCCCCACCCTCATAAATAAATTAATGCAGTTATAAAAGAACTTGAGGTGGTGGTTTGATCTCTTGTTTTATGTCATTGTCCTTTCTTTGCCCTTTTGCTATGAGATGATGCAGCAAGAAGGCCCTCACAAGATGCCAGCCTTTCTGTATTGGACTTCTCAGTCTCCACAACCATGATCCAATAAACTTCTGTTCATTACAAATTATGCAGTTTGTGGTATCCTGTTATAGCAGCACAAAACTAATTAGGATAAAAAAATTGGTACCAAAAAGTGGAGCTGTTGCTATGACAAATGCCTGAAAATGTGAAAATATGGAAGCAGTTTTGAAATTGGGTTATGGAGAAAAGCTGGAAGAGTTGGAGAAGTAGGCTAGAAAAAGCCTTTGTTTCCATACCTGGTGTGTTAGGGGTGTTTGAGGGCTTGGAAGAAGAGAAGAACTGTAGGAAAAGTGTGAAACTTCTTCAAGGTTACTTAAGTGGTCATGATCGGAATGTTGGTAGAAACATGGATAGTAAAGGCCATTCTAATGAGGTCTCTGATGGAAATGTGTAATACCTTATTTGAAAGTGGAGAAATGACCATTTTAATTACAAGTGGCAAGTAAATTGGCTGAAATATGTCTGTGTTAGGTGGGTTTTTTTTTTTTTTTTTTTTTTTTTGCACTGCTATAAAGAAATACTTGAAAATGTGGAAGTGGCTTTGAATTAGATAATAGGCAGAGCTTGGAAGAGTCTCGAGGCCTCAGAAGAAGATAGGAAGAAAAGGGAAAGTTTGGAACTTCTTAGAGACTTAAGTGGTTGTGACCAAAATGCTGATAAAAATATGAACAGTGAAGGCCAGACTGATGATGTCTCACATGGAAGTGAGAAACTTATTGGGAACTGGAGCAAAGTTCACCCTTGTTATGCCTTAGCCAAGAGCTTAACTGCATTGTGTCTATGTCTTAGGGATCTTTGGAAATTTGAATTTAAGAGTGATGACTTAGGGTATATGGTAGAAGAAATTTCTAAGCAGCAAAACATTTAAGATGTGGCCTGTATGCTCCTTAGAGCCTATAATCAGATGTAGGAGCAAATAAATGAGTTAAACTGTAAAAGGGAAACAGAGTATACTATTTTGGAAAATTTGCAGCCTAACCATGTGGCAGAGAAAGAAAAAGCATCTTCAGGAGAGGACTCCAAGCAGGCTGTGGAGTAAGTACTTGCTGGAGAGATTAGCATGACTCAAAGGAAACCAAGTGCTAATATCCAAGACAATGGGAAAAAGTCCTAAAAGGCATTTCAGATATCTTTGAGGCAGCCCCTCCCATCAGATGACAAGAGGCCTAGGAGGAAAGAATGGTTTCATGGGTCAGGCCCAGGATGCTGCTGCCCTGTTCAGCCTTGGGACACTGATCCCCGCATCCTGGCTGCTCAGGCTCCAGCCTTAGCTCAAAGAGCTCCAGATCCTGCTTGAGCCACCACTTTTGAGAGTGCAAGCTGCAGTAAGTCTTATGACTTCCACATGGTGTTAAGTGTATGGGTGTGTGGAATGCAAGAGTGAAGAAGGCTGGCAGCTTCCACCTAGATTTTCAAAGCCTGATTGTTGAGACAGAAGCCTGTCATGGGGCAAACCCCCCACACGGAACCTCTACTAGGGCACTGCTAAGGGAAAATGTGGTATTGGAGCCTGACCTGGTCCCACCTCCAACATTGGGGATTACATTTAGATATAAAATTTGGATGGGACAGACATTCAAACTATATCAGTGTCCATGCCCAAAGACTATGAAAGGCAGAGTTTAAGAGTGACGAAGTAGGATATCTGATGGAAGGAGTTTCTAAGCAAAATATTGAAGGGGCTGTGTGGCTACTTTTGACTGCATACAGTAAAATGGGAGGAGAGAAATAATTTACTAACAGAATGTATAATTAAAAGAAAAGCAGAACAAAACAATTTGGAAAATTGGCAGCCTGGCCATGTTAAAAATGAAAAAACATGTATAGGGTGACAAGTGACCTTTTGATAAAGGAATTAGCATAGCTGGAAGGAGGCCAGCTGTTATTCATCAAGACAATTGGAGAATGACCTCTAAAACATTTCAGTATCTTCAAGCCTGCCCTTCCCATCACAGGTCCAGAGCTCTTGGAAAGCAGAATGGTGCTGGGCACCCAGGGTCCCTCCATGGGCTCTTTCCAGGCCTGCTTCAGGACTCTGCTCCTTACATTCCAGTGCAGTGGTCTTCAGCTGCCCAAGCTGTGGCTCAAGCAGCTCCAGGTGGAGCTTGGGGTGCTGCTCTGGAGAGTACAAATGATAAGCCTTGGTGGCATCCACTTGGTGCTAATTCTGCAGGTATGAAAAATGCAAATGCCTTCCTCCACTTAGATTTCAAATGGTTTTGTGCAACCTGAGGGTCTAGGCATAGACTTGTCACAGGGTTGGAGGCACAGCAGCAGGTCCCCACTAGGATAATACCTAGTGGAGCTGTAGGAGTGAGGCCACTGCAGAAAATTCCAAGCAGAGGAATGCCTGGTGGAGCTATGGGGGTGGGGCCACCCAAAGACTCTAGAACTGTAGAGCTTCCAGTGTGCAACACCAGCCTTGGGGAGCTACAGGCACATAACTCCAACTTGTGAGAGCTGCTGTATGGGCTGAGACCAGCAAAGCCATGGGGGTGGGGCTACCTGAGGCCTTGGAGACCCACTCCCCACCCCTGGAAGGTAGGGCATGGAGTCAGGGAAGATTATTCTGGAGCCTTAAGATTTAATGTTTTGTGTCCTGTTGGGTTCTAGACTTACTTGGGACCAGTTACATCTTTCTTCTTGTTGATTTCTCCCTTTTGTAATGGAAACATTCTATCCTTTGCCTGCCCTGTCATTGTATTTTGGAAGGAGATAACTTGTTTGATTTCATGGGCTAACAGCTGGAGAGGAGTTTGCCTGAAGATGAAGAGTACCTTGAGTCTCACCTATATCTGTCTCATTTAGATGAGACCCTGGACTTTGGGCTTTTAAGTTGATGCTGGAACAAATTAAGACTTTTGAGGCTATTGGGATGAATGAATGTCTTTTTTGTGTGAGAAGGATATAAATTTGGGGGACCAGGGTGCTTCCTAATGGGAGTTGTTTAGGTCATGAGAGTAGTATGAATGGATTACTGCTGATTATAAAAGGTCTTGAGGCTATTAGTTTGATTTCTTGCATTCTCTTCTCTTTGCCTTTCCACCATGGGATGACACAGCAGGCAGGCCCTTGCCAGATGCCAGCCCCTCAATTTTTGGAACTTCCAGCCTCCAGACTCATCAGCCAATAAGTTTCTCTTCATTATAAATTTTCCAGTCTATGCTACAATAAGTCCTCACTTAGGGTCACTGATAGGCTCTTAGAAATTGTGACTTTAAGATAAATGATGCATAACAAAACCAATTTATAACTCATCATTGTCATAATAAAACAATTTTGAACAAGATGATGTTATTTGAGGACCTGTTGTACATAGTCTCACTTAAAATTGCAGTTTCCAAGAACCTATAGATGATGTTAAATGAGGACTTACCATATTCTATGATAGCAGCAGAAAACAGGCTAAGACACTTACCAAATGCCTCATATCAACATGAATAGTTTTAGAAGAGGAAAAAATGAAGATGTACTGTGCTTGGGCAGTGATGGAATGCAGTGCTCACAGAATTGCTTACTTCCTAGGATGATAAAGGGAAGGCCATTCTTGTTATTGGTAAACCTAAGTCGTGGGGGCAGATATGTGGGGCAGAGGGAATAAGCCCAAAGCCCAGGCCAATGAGATATTATCAAACACTGTCTAATTAGGGACTCTTATCTTGGAGTAGATCAGAAGTCACAAATTCAAATATGAGGTCTGAGTATGTAACATGGATGAGCAATTGGCTTGTCTTCTCTTTTTCTGTTTGGAATACTGAGACTATTATGTGAAGAAGCCTGGGCAAGCCTACTGGAGGATGAGAGACTGCATGGAGCAGAGGCAAATCCTCCAGCTGAGACATAGACCAAACAGCTTGTTCACACAAGGCATAAGAGTGAGGTCCTCATGATCCGGGCACAGTGGTCCATACCTTTAGTCCCAGCTACTTTGGAGGCTGAGGCAGGAGGGTCACTTGTGTTTAGAAGTTTGAGTCCAGCCTGGACAACAGTGTGATACCTTGTGTCTTAAAGAAAAAAAAAAGTGAGAAGACTGAACTTATCTTGGAGCATCCAGCCTCAGCATCAGCATCAGTGACCACAGAAAGTATCTGTGCTGATTCATACTGAAACTGTCCAGTTAACCCAGAGAACAGTGAGAAAAAATAAAGGATTGTTACTTTTTAAAGGACAAAACTCTTTTTTTTTTTTTACTATTTTTAAATTTTACAACTGGAAAATGTCTATTTGTACATTGTTTTAATATGACACTACCCTGATGACATTAATTTTTAATATGGTTAAATGCCATTTACATTAGTGTCATGATGAAAAACATGATTAGTTGATTCTGAGAAATTACCACTTTAATCTTTCACTATTATTGGACAGCTTCAAACTTTGTGCTATAAGATCAACAAGAGATCTAACAATATATCTTAATAGACCAATGAAGTATTTATTTGCTGAAATTTGAAGACAATGCTGAGTAACCTGTTGGTACACACCTGTGCTCTGCCCTGGAGCCCAGAATTCTACAATTTTACAGATCAATTACTGAAAGTTAAGGCATCTTAGATTTTTCCCTCTGTAAAAGGCCAGCAGAAGCCTAAGAGTTTGTTTAATCAGAGGGCCAAATTTGGCCAGCGGATGTGTTTTATTTGGCATACCCAGTGCTGGCTCAAAAATTTAAAAAGTTTGAATTAGTTATGGTGCCAATTTTTGGAACTAGACAATTACACTGAAAACCCTATTTCCAAATTATGACCTTTGTTGATGATAGATCCTTTGAGCTTAGAACAAAGGGTAATCTGTATGTGTCAGAGTCCTCAGTCTCAGCAATTCTCAAACTTAGTCCTTGTGTGTGCCAATTCACTGCTTTCAATTTGCTTCCATCCAACTCCTTTTCCACAAGGCTAACAGAATAATTTTTTAACCACCAAAATCTAATTATGCTAGCCAGGCATTGTGGTGTGCACCTGTAGTCCCAGCTGCTTGGGAGGCTGAGGTGGGAGGATCACTTGAGTCCCAGAGGTTGAAGCTGCAGTGAGCTGAGATTGCACCACTGCACTCCAGCCTGCGCAACAGAGGAAGACCCTGTCTCAAAACAAAAACAAAAACAAAACAAAACACAAAATCTAATTGTGGCGTTTCTCTATTTTAAAAATGGAGATCTTTGATCTCAGCATAAATTCTAGTCTCCTTATCCCCTTGTTACTGATGAAACTTCTTTCCCAATTCTCCTTCATACGTTAAAATTCAGCCACGTAAAATTGGTTTTTTCTGCAATGAGCCTTGAGCTCTCCATTCTCTTAATTTTTGCTAATTTTGTTTCTTCCTGCCTGAAATATGTATTTCCCAACCATGACTATTTGGCGAATTTCTGTCCAGCCCTCAGGTCTTTTCTAATAGGCTGTTTCCCTGAGTCTTGGTTGGTTGCTCTTCCCAAGTGTCTCCATAATACTTTGTACTTCACTTTTCATGTGGTTTCATATGGTTATTGTGCTGTATCATAAAATCTTACTTTCTGTATCTTCTACTTGACTGTAAGCTCTGTGAGGACAGGGGTTATGCCCAGCTTATTCACAGATTTATCTTTTAGCAGGGGGTTAATAAATATTTATACATTAACAAATATTGGCTGATGAATGAATAAATTAGGCAGTAAGAAGAAGCAATAGTATTTAAGAAATCAGTCAAGCAAACAAAAACAATAAAAAAAGTTCTTTTCTTATGATGTTCTTTACCTCATAGGCAGCTGATGCTTACATTTTTAAAGACAACATTTATGTGGCCATGGGGAGATAAAGTAATTGGCTGGTGAATTTGTCATGACCAGTCTAATTTATATAAATTTCTTATCTTCTGCAACCTTTACAATTCCATAGTTTAAAAACTCAGTGATTGAAAGACTTTAATAGACAGTGTCTTCCAATGACTGTATTTTTATATACATTAGCCACTTACCCTTTGCAAGCTTGGGGATTTTTTGGGCCAGCATGTGATTATATTAACCCAAACTATAATCACTTTTTTTGGCATAAATAAAGTCAAGCAGTTAGCAGAGGCCAAAGGCCCTAGCAGCCGTTTTAGTACAATTTGGATGGATGCAGATGAAATTACAGAGTCACATTTTATTTGTTGGCTGCTGTCCCAATTAGGAGCTTAGCCACATCGGAGAGTCGAGAGAGATCAGAAAAGGAGGTAGCGAGAGGATACACAGTTCGAAGGAATTAATCCATGGCACTATGGGCTTGCTTTTGCTCTGACCGGCAAAGAGACTAGCTCTGGACCTCTGACCGTATGAGCCTATGTGGATTAAAAAATTCTCCAATGTTTCCAAAACATTAATTATGTTCTTTTTACAGAGTTTTACACTTACGCAGCTGGTAGATGGGGCGGGGGAGGTAGGGAGTGGGAAGAAGTGGGGGAGGGGGAATGGCTGAATCAGATGTCATAATTATTTCAGGACTGGAAACAGAATTGAAATGACCCAGATGGTTACCCTAATGAAGCTGATCCAAAATGTATGCCAAGAGGCATCAGAACATGCCTTTCTATCTGTCTCTGTGTGTGTGTGTGTGTGTGTGTGTGTGTGTGTGTGTGTGTGTGTGTTTAGGTGTATAAGTGCAAGTGTGCATGCATGATTGATTTTTGGCTGAAGTGGGCTTGGGGTTATAGCAATGCAAGTGTGGCAGGCCAAGATGGATGTGCATAGGAAAGAAATCACAATGCAGAGCCTCTTCCTGCTATGGCCTTGGGTAGGCCTGACTCCTCTCAATTGCACCAGCATGGAAAATCCCCTTTCCTTTGGCTTTTAACATAGACCATATTTCCTGGGAATGTATGGTGCCTTTTGGATAAGGTGCTTGAGGCAGATCAAGCAGGGCTAGGGACATTTAGGCTGTTGACTTGTGCCAGGGCATTTGTCCAAAACTCTGTCTCTAGCAAAAAACACACATTGTGCTGCATGCTGGGGCGACTGTGACAACCACCTTGTTTATGAACTTTGTTTTACCAACATGAACCAAGATAGCTGCTGCAATGCCATGAGACAAAGGGCAAGGACAGGGCTGAAGACTGATATCATCTCTACTCAGGTTTTAAAACAATAGAAAGATTTTTTTCTTTACATGAAAGGACTTGATATATGTAGATCTTCAGCACCATGCCAGGTACATAGTATATACTAATTATAAGTTAGCTATTATTATTTTATTATTCATTTAACATCTTAGCCATGGATCTAACTGTGCTTATAATTCAAAGGTATTTCTTTAATAAAGACCTATGAACATTGTGTTGGATATGAAGGGAGACTGATTTGAGAATTGATTATAGCAACTTTGCCACCTTGGATAATTGGGACTAAGCCTTAATTTTCTATCAGTAAAACAAAATTAGGATGGGGCAGAGTATTCCTAGAATGCTTCCCTTGGTAGGGGAAAAAGTTTCTTGCCTAGTCTGTGTTATGACTGTGTGTGATATTTTATACATGTGACCTCATTTAATCTTCACAATGAATTTGGCTTTATTAAGAGACTGAAATTCACAGAACCCAAGACATTTGTTAAAAATAGCAATTACTTTCATTTATTGAGCACCTCATATTTGTCAAGCTCTCTACATACCATTCTTTATTATTTCCTCATGGCCACACTGCAAGGCATATTGTTATCCAGATCCATAAATGAGGCAACTGTGGCTCAGAGATTCAGCAATTCATCAAGATCCGACAACCAGTTAGTACTGGGGCAAAGATTTGAACTCATGTCTCTTTAACTCCTAAATCCATCATCTTTCTATTAAAAGAGGGTTGCCTTGTGAGATTGCCTTCTCCCACTCCTACTTGAATGAGTCCAAGATGCGCTTGTTTGATAATAAATTCTATTGACATTATTCAAGAGCTTAGAGAATAAAAAGTGTCCCAGCGAAAAGTATGCTTCAAAAAACACAGCTTGCCACATGTGCAGAGGAGGAGAAATTAAGTGAGAAGAACCCAAATTGATGAGAGCTTCCAAAGACACAGGGATATAAACAATCTCTAAATTGGAAATGTGATGTAGTATTGGCCACAGAGTGTGCATATGTGTTTGTGTGCTGGGAGAAGGAGGGGAGAGTAAGTAGCACAGGCTTTTGATAGATGAGAGAAAAAAGCAGGGACTGCTGCCCTTGTGGGCTTTCTTTCTAATGTGTAGGGGGTAGCGCTGAGGATCGGCAGTGGGATTGGGGAGAATGACCATCCCACATACCTCCTGCTGCTTGGTGGGCACTGCCAAGTGCATTCTCTCCCTGGCCTTGTATTTGGAAAGAGATCGCCTTGGGAAATATACTGGAAACAGGAGGGTGGCAGGATTCTTATTTTTGGTTTGGGTTTGGACTCCTGACTCCCACTCAGCTGCCGGGGCTCCTGCTGATGAATTGCTTTTAATGAAAGTCTATCTCCTGGGCTAAACAGCACACGGGAGCTCTGATTTTGCCTCTTATTGTGTAACCCCAAGCAAGTTGTTCTACTTCACTGAACTCTGAAGATAACAGTGATCACCTACCTCCCAGGGACCCTATGAAGAATGGCCAGGAAATGTGAATATAAGTGCTACATAAATGCTAAGTCAATGACATAAATCCTCCTGCGGACAGTGGTGTGCCTATCCAGGCTGCTCTAAATCTCTCTTCAGTGACACAAACTCAGGGCCTCAGGATAGGATGTTCTTGCAGAAACACATTTTAAGCCACAAACCAGATCACGTTAGGGGGTGTAACTCCAAGAAGGGCAGACAAATGGAAAGAGATAAGGCTGAAAATCTATCACTAACTCACTCTCTTAGGCTCTGGAGTCTGGCACATATTACATGATGCCTCAGTGCCTTTCTGTTTGAAAGTCACTTCTTCAGATTGCAAATCCTCACTTGCTTTTGTCTTTCCAAACAAAACTTGATTCTGAACTTTAGAATACAAGTTTTGCATATTTCCAAAAGAAAATTATGCTGGAAGCGTAGATTAAAGATAGTGGATGCTTTTGCCCAGTCTTCCTCTGTGCTTGGTTGAAACAGAATTGTTCAACTGTTGGCAGGGATCTGTGATGCTGCCGGCTACCCTGGGCTCCTAAACGGTTTTGAAAGCTGCTGGAGATTGTTGTAATAGGCAACAGAAGGGAAACAGCCACGTTTGCTGCAGGGGAATTTGGGGTTCACATTGCTGGCTCTTCCTCACACTAGTCATACCTCACAATGGCTTTGGGCAACAAAGTTTGCACTTTTGAATTTTTAGTGAAAATGCCTCCTCTCATGGGATTCTGTTACATCAATTTTCGATACACAGATAGTAACCTGATTATAACCAAAATGTTTCTTCCTTTCTCTCTTCCTGCCTGCCTTCATTTGACATGCATAGTTATCTTTTAAGATAAGGTTAACCATTGCATTTACTTATAAGATGGTTAGTGTACTGTTTCAAAATTAGGATGGGGAAAGGTTTTTTTTTTTTTTTTTTTTTTTTGCTTTAAAGATGGGACTCCCTGGTCTGATCTCCAAAGCCAGGTGTTGTTGCTTGTGAAAACTGTCTTGTGCTGGTTTCCATGACACCACACTCTCCTGGTCTTTTGTCAACTTCCTATTTCTTGTCAGTTTCTTTTTGCAGGCTTCTCTGCTGGACCTCCAAATTTTGGATTGATCCATTCAGTGCCTGGTCCTTGACCTTCTAATCTTTTTGAATGTGCTTCCATTAAATATGGGAAGATCATTAAATATTGATAACTCTCTATTTCTATCTTGACCACTGACCTCTGCTTTGATTTTTTTCAGATTTATATATGCAACTATCTACCTGATTCTCTACTTGGATATTAAATCAAAAGTTTCAAATTAACATATCCCAAAATGAACATTTTATTTCTCCTTGCCCAAACCCCCTTCTTTCCCAGTCTCTCTTATCTTCCTCTTCCATTTTAATTATTTATTCACCTTTTCTTTGCTCCTTATTCTGAGGCATGATATTTCCTTTTTTAAAATAGAATTTTTCTATATTGCCCAGGCTGAAGTGCAGGGGCTTGTCACAGGTGCAATCATCACGCTCTACAGCCCTGAATCCTGGCCTCCAGCAATCCTCCCACCTCAGCCCCTGTAATAGCTGGGACTACAGGTGTGTACCACCACACCTGGCTCTCCTATTTTCCTGACAACAATACCATCCATTTGGCTGTTCCCATCAAACACAAGGATAATCCTGGATTGTTCTCTTTCCTTTTATCTTCATTGTTCAACTCATCAGCAAGTCGTCCAAAATACATTCTGAATCTCAACATTTTTCACCATCTAAACTGCCACCAGCATGGTTCATACCATGAATCTGTCTCATTTGGGCTATACTCAGTAGGCTTCTAAATGATATTCCTGCACCAGTCTTGCCTGCTACAGTTTATTCTCTGCATAACACTAAATGGAATTTATGATGTTTATTATTTATTTGCGTTTCTTAGATGATGAAACTTGGAAGGAAGTGAGTGAATTGTTTCAGAACACACAGGAGTAATGAAGGAAGAAAGACCTGAAGTCCATTCTCCGTAGTTCTGACATTAGTTAACTTTTGAAGGGTTTCAATCCCATTTGTTAACTGATCATTTAAATTAGGGTTTAATATAAAATTCTAATAATTGGTATTAATTATAGAGCACTTACTGTGTGCCGGGCATGATTCCAAGGACTTTACATAATTTAGACTCTTTAATCTTACAATAACCCGATGAACTATATAGTATTGTTACTGCATTTTAAATATGAGGAAACTGAGGTACATAGCTGTTAAGTGTCTTGTCCGAGGTTATATAGCCAGGGGGCAGCAGAGGCAGGATTCAAGCCCAGGGATTGGTCTCTGGACTTTGCTGTGTTATACTGATCCTCCACTGAAGCCACGAGTTTGTTCCAACATGATCCATTGGTCCGTTTGGGGGCATTTATTTTTCTTGTTGTACATTGGTTATTTTATCTGTTGAACGAATTTATTATGAGAACACAAATTATCCATTACTGTACCAGTAGTGTCTTAGGTACAGCAAAGAGGAGAACTGTCATAGCTTTGGATTTCTTCTATATACATGGTAGTTTGGGTCCACAGTTTGGAGTTTTAGGTGCTATTTACTCAAGGGGCAGGCTAAAAATGAACTCCCAAATTGCCTCAAATATTTTCTATTAGGTAACATTTCCCCAAAAGATGCTGTCCTGAAAGCTTCTATGTGAAACAGCAACTCCTCTCAGGTCCCAAAGGGGCTACTTGCAGTTTAAAAAATAGTTGGCCTCTCTCTCTTGCACCTGTGCTGTGCTTAGTAGATTTATTCAGTCAGAGAAAACTTCAAAAAGGATTGGCGATTCGAACTGAGCCTTGATTAACTGAAAGAATTTTGAATATCGAAAGAGAAGGTTGAACTTATGCCAGGTCGGCACTGTGGAATGCATAAAAACAATAAGATTGTTTGCTACTTAATTGAACAATTGTGATGCTAATCTGTTTGTCCCTTTGTGTCTCAAAGGTAACACACTATACACTTCACCTGGATAACGTGTAATGTAACATCACCCAGAAACAGAATTGTGCTTCCTTTCACTCATGGCTGCCTTCCTGTCCCCTCCATCTTTGTGAATAATTCTTTGTTGATAAGGGACTCATTATCATTATTGATTAAACTTTGCCATCTCAGTTTGATGTCGGTGAATACCTTGCTCATTTTAATCTGTCTCAGGGCTGAGTTTTATGCTTACCATGTTTTAATTTGTCCCAGGATTGTGTTTGCCTGATGCTGATATAAAGATTGAGGACTCTCTTGGGGGCATTTCGTGACTGACACAAAAAAGTGTTTGGAAATATATGAATAGTCCTTTAGGATAAGCCTTGAGACTCACAAACAGAACTCGGTGGCAACCTCCCTGTGGCAGTTGCCTTGAAACTAGACTCATAAACTAAAGCCAGGAATAAATAGCTATAGTAAAACTGTTAATCTGTTTACATGTTTTAACTCAGGGGTGATTTTTTTCCCCCTTATTTCAATCCTGAATATTTTTCTCTTCCAAGGCATTCTATTGTTCAATTGACCTCTACAAATATTGACTTTATTAGATTTTTGGTGAGAACAAAGTTGTATTATATGCTATTTTTGAATATGAATTATGTATTATATGAATATGGTACTATTTTTATAATATTTTATTTTGAAATAATCTCACACTTACAGAGAATTTACATCAATAGAACAACAAGCTCCTGTGGGCTTTTCACCCTGATTTTCCAATCGTTATCCTTTTAATTTGCTTTACCTGATGCTAATTGAAATGACGATTTCTCATTCTCTGAATTCTTGCTAGTTCACTACCTGTTTAGAGCATATTAATCAAAACAGGAAAGACCTGTTTGGATGTTTATGAGGGGAGAATGGAGGAAACGATGGGATTATGATTACAGGGAGAGGAGGAGGAGAGGGGATTACTATTAGAGGAAACACAGGAAGCTTTGTAGTAGCACTGTCACAGGTGCACTATATTTCTCCAGCAGGGACTCCAGAAACAGTGCTCCAGTGACATCAGTTTTTTTCTGAGGTGCTATGAAGGCCTTACTTTCCAAATAAGCTCATATATCCATTTTCTCTTATAGATTGGTGATAAATAACAGTATTTATATTTAGGTGGCTAATAAAGTCAAGTGCAAAAGTTGCCCCTTTGGGACATTACATGGAAATATGGAGTGCTTCTCCTGATGTTGCCAATTGAGGACCCCTCTGAGCAGGTTTCTGAGGTCTCCCCATCAAACCACGGGTCACGCAGCCAGGGAGATTGCCAGTGAAGTGGCAAATTGCCCGACCTCTTAGCGGTGTGTACGGATCCTGAAGGGTGCAGCCCGGACTGTCCTGACTGGCCTGGGAGGCATATGAGTAATGTGATTTGAATTGGCAAAAAACCATGATTTTCACTTTTAAAGCAATCTTTTATTCTTGAGCTGAAGCCAATTGAAATGCCCCGAGCCTGGGCCTTTTTATTCAGACAAGAACAATGAGATCAATTTCAGCAGAAAATGAGGGAACAGGAGAGAGATGGCAGCTGAGGTAATTGGCTGTAAAGGACAAAGTTTGAAATTAAATATTATGGCTTAAATAGTCCTGTAATTCAAGCTTCCCTTCTCTCCCTTCTTCTATCTTGCATTAGAGAAATAAAACAAAAAACTCCTTACTGCAAAATGGAAGACAATCTTTTTCTAATAGAAGAAATTTCTCTCTGCAACATGAATTTGAATACAGCGATTTGATTTCTATGGAGATAAAGAGGCAGAGAAGTTAGTGCTGTTTGGAAGGGAATGTAAATGTGGTGTCAAGGAAGAAAACTTCACGCGCACTGGCTTATTAGAATTTGCTGTATTTTATCCTGTTTTTGTTGAGCAGCAGAAGGGATGCAGGAAGCTTTTTATTTAATTTTTAGGGCAATTAGGGAGAGGAAATCCAGGCTGAGTGACTTTAGACTGCTCATTACCTTCTGGCAGGCAGAAGGAGAGTGCATATTTTAAATGTTAAGATCAGATTATTTATAAGTTTCACTTTGAGATTCAAGGGCATGGGAGGAACGATAACTTGATTAACAGAGAAAACAGCCTTATGTACACAGCTGGTTTAATCTTTGTAATAGGTCACAGACTGAAGAGCAGCATTTCAGTCTCTTCTTGGAAGTGACAGATTCTAGGGAACCACTAAGTTTTAGAAAAAGAAAACTTTTAGACAATACCCCACCCCCACCCCAAATCTCTCAGGGAATGTGGTAGTGGGGGATAGGCATTCCTAGGTCTTGCTTTGCTGTGCTGTAATGACAATTTTAATTCCATACCTTTCCTGGAATGAATTACTGACTCCTCTAGAAGTAAGTGAAAGCCACTGAATTTGGTCATTTCATTGTTATATGTAACAAGGTGTCTTGGGTTGTTTTGTAAAATGAATGCATCTACCTGTAAGAGAATTCATGGTCATTTCATTTTCTGGCAATAACTGCTGACTACCTCCTTGATCAGAGGACACAGGCTAACCTGAATGTTCTAAAAAATTTTTGCTGACTATCTTTCCCCGAGAGCTTGTATGGTTTTCTTTGTGGGGTTGTCTGAAGGTCTCTATTCTTAAAGTCCTTTCAGGTAAAAGTAATAAAAATGAACACTACCTAGTTGAAGCAGTGAAGGGACTTTGGAGTATCCCCTGGGTGCTGAAAAGAGCAGGTCAATGTCACCCGAGGAGGACGGGAGTCAGGACCCTCAGGAGCCTGGCAGTGGGAGTGGGCTGCCCTTCTCTCTGAGTGCTGGCCTCAATGTGACTTTGTCTCTGATTTCAGGTCCCGGTGTTTAATTCCTGATACCAATTTCTGGGAGAGAAAATTGAGTTCCTCCCGCTTGGATTAGGTGTTCTCTTGAGGACCTATGAGCGGTGGGCGGGATTGGGGAAAAATCACATGGCTGCCCTGTGCTCCCAGGTGTGCAGAAATTCCTAGCAGGGTGGAAACCTGGTGAGAGGGGAACCCCTTGAAAGTTGTCTCTTGTACTCAGCTAGTCTGTGTGCGCAGGAAAAACAATTTGCTATTTAAAATCCCAGCGAATCCTAAGGAAGTCTCAGAATTCCTTTTTGGAATAGATGAGTTGTTTGCCTGTGAATGAAAGATAAACACCAGGGAAAGGCTTGGAAAGTGTAGGAATGAGAAAAAAAAAAATTCTAAACTGACTTTATCAATAAAACAAGAATGTGGAGGTTGCCGGGGACTGGACTGGGAAAAGAAGCTCAGCTGTAGGGAGAAAGCCAAGAGCCAAGAATGTACATGGCGAGTGCAGTGAGCTGAGGAAGTGGGCACAGTGAGGGGTATTTACAGTACGAGCATCTTTAAAAAACATTCAAACTTTTTTTTTTTTTTTTTTTTTTAATGTTAAAACGGGAACCACTCAGACTGTGTCCTCTCCCTCCTACTTTCCCGGAGGAAGAGAAAAACAATCCTCAATGGCAAATGGCACCTGCAGCAAAGCAACACCAAGAGCTAGCCTGGCTCTCAGGGGGAACCCTGTGCCTCCTCCTCCTCGCTCCTCCTCCTGGTTTCGGTGCTCTTCAGCGGTCCCCAGCCTTTTTGGCACAAGGGACTGTTTTTGTGGAGGACAATTTTTCTACAGGTTGGGTTGGGGGGCTGGTTTCAGGATGAAACTGTTCCACCTCAGATCATGAGGCATTCCATGGTCATAAGGAACGTGCAACCTAGATCCCTGGCATGCACCATTCACAATACAGTTCACGCTCCTCTGAGAATCTAACGAGGCAGAGCTCAGGCGGGAATGCTGGCTCACCTGCCGCTCACCTCGTGCTGTGTGGCCCGGTTCCTAACAGGCCACGGACCGGTACTGGTCAGCTGCCCAGGGACTGGGCACTGCTGCTCTACACTTTCAGAAAAACTTCTCTAAGAATGGACTATAGAAATGATCCCTGAAAGTAGAGTCTTAGTATGGGCATCTTACATCTAGTTTTTAATTTAGCTGGCTGGACACTGAAACATAGTCCTGTCCCTTCCCAGAATGTAGTAAAAGTCTGACCTTATGCCCAGTCTTCAGTTTGTTGCTATTTCATGCGGGGAAGGAAGTGGTGATTGGACTCATGAAGTATACAATGAAAGGATCCTTCAACCCAGCTAATGGAACTCAAAATAACTTGAAGCCAGAACCAAGTAGGAGCATATAATATTTGTAAATAGAAGTGTTCTTCTCCCTCTTTCTAAAGAATTTCAAGTGAAATTGGGAGGGGCAGAAAATTTCCTCTGGGAGTAGAAGAGAATGGTGTAGGAATTTAGACTACACTTGTTTGAATTTTAAAAGAGAGGCAATTCCAGCTGAATTTTGGGATAGAAGAATAAGAACCATATATATGTTGAAACAGTACAAATGTGGTAATATGGAGAAATTTTTAGATTGTCCTTTAAAAGTTTCACCTTGAACCTAACGTCATTGTAGCTGCAATGGCATGCACTCTGTATGTATCATCAGAATGGGGCTGGGAGCTGGTAAAGCTTAAAAATATGCACTTGTACCAGGAAAATGGTTCATTGTGAAAAATCTCAGTTCTTAGACTTCTAGAATTGCTCTGTTTCTACGCTGCTACTGTCTTGGCAGCAGGAGGGACAGAGGTGGGACCCTCACTGGTCTTTGGGCTGCTATCCTTGTGTCTGATATAAAATCACAGAAGAAGGAAAATAGTCCTGTAGAAAATTCAAGTTAGTAAGTGCTTCTGAAAAAAATGTGGCTCATCAGCTTTCAATTTTTCATTCTAAGGAAGACGTTGATGAAATTCTAGGTGCCATTTCTCAAGTGCCAAGAGGACCAGGGTAGTGCCTCCGGGGTAATGAGCTCTTTTTATTGATGTCTTTATTTATTCACTCATTCTTTTATCAGGGGTATATTTAATACATAAAATGCTTTAGAAAGATGCTGGGTACTGAGTACATAAAAAGGCAGACATTTAAATAAGGTATTAAAATATTGAGGTAAATGCCAGTAGAAGGCTGTATAAAGTGCTCAAGGGAACACCAAGAACAGTCAAATAAAATAGTTATGCTTAAAATTGGGAACAGGATGAGATGGGAGAGAAGATAATTTTGCCTATACTACACCCCACCTTTCTTTCTTACAACTCAGAAAATGTGTCCGTTTCTTACTGCTTCCAGGCCCTTCCATCGTTCCTTTTAAGACACTTTTTGTTACAGGAATTTCATTGTAGATTGTGGTTTATTGTTTTGTAATTCTTTTTTAGTATTAGGCTTTAGTGAACTGGCCTCAGGGCCCTAATCACTAGCCATAGCGTTGTCTCTATAGAGTTTTGAGTTTCGCATGAAACTTTGAAATAGAATTTGCTTGAAGTTGGAATTGTCTGTATGAAAACATTTTAAGTATGAATTCCTAACCATTAGGATACATTTCAAGAACAGGCCTATAGAAAGAAGTATAACTGTAGTTATAAAAATAATACCGTTGCTACCACTAACTCAAACAGCTCACAATAACAAATTCAGGCTGTCTTACTACTGCTTTAATTCCCTGTATGTACCTTACGCTAGAGAAATTCAACATTGTTGAGTGATTCATTAAACATGGAATTTCAAAGTCTACTCCTTTTCTCTCTGAACTGGCGAACTTTTGTTTGGGCATAGTCACGAGTCTGTTGTTTTTTTGATGCACATCTCAAATGCAAACAGTAAATTTTACATTGTAGTTTTAGGTTAGTTTTGTAGCAAGAAAGAGGTCTGACTCATGCTACTTGCGGTGGATACTGTGGTGTGCCACACACATCCCCTATGTTGGACTGAGAGTCACATTCCCCTAGCTGCTGGGAGTGTTGGCTGCCCACAATTCAAGCTGAGTCCCTCCACAGGAACTGCCCTCAGCAGAAGCGAGCTGCATTATTCAAGATTGCATCTCCTACCTCTATCTCTTAGCTGTTTGATATGGAGGTAAAATGTCTGGCTACTTTGCCTCTATCTGGGACAACTCTGAGGGGTTATCTGTAGGAGAGAATCATGTATTATTCCATAATAACTCCTGGCATTCTACTGGGCCTTTGTAGAGATGGAGTTTCTGAACCTGTGTCAGGGTCACCCATTATGGGCTAGGTTTGATCAGATCCACCAAGTCATTGCTGGACAAGATCAACAATAATTTGTCGAAAGATGGAAGCAGTACATTTTAGATATGTCATGAGCTGGTGCAGAAGGCACAAGTAAACTTAGAACCCCATGTCAGCATCACCACTCTTGCACTGGCATGAATTCCTCAGCTTACTCTTCTGGCCCTGTGGAGGATCTTTTATGACCAGCTAACTGAAGAAGAAAAAGGCCTAACTTAGTTTATGGATAAACTGGCTTAGTATATGGATGCAAGCTGAGAGTAGCCTGCTGCTTCATTACCACACCACTCAGGTGAGGCTCCCACAATATCAATAAAAGTAAATGTCCACAGTGGTCAACATTTGTGTTGACACCTCCAGTAAAGATATGTCTAGATTCCTGGGTAATGGTGAATGGCTTGCAGGTGCTGCAAAGAAGAAAGATTGGAAAATCAGGAACAAGGATATCTGAGCATGTGGAAGTAGGCACAAAGTATAAAGATCTTTGTGTCTCTGTTAATGTCCACTAGAGAACATCCACTATGAAAGAGATAGTAACAACCAAGTAGACATAATGGCCTGCCAGTCGATGTCAGCCAGGCTCTGTCATTCCTTACTCCACAGAAGGCACAATAGAATAGCCATTGTTACAGAGGTGAAGGCTATGCTTGGGCCCCAGAGCTTGGGCTGCCACTCACAGAGGCTGATCTAGCTACTGTTGCTGCTCAATGTCCGATATGTCAGCCACAGAAATAAACACTGAGCTCCTAGTATAGCTCTCTCTCTCTCTCTGTCTTTTTTTTTTTTTTTTTTTTTGAGTTGGAGTTTTACTCTTGTTGCCCAGGCTGCAGTGCAATGGCACGATCTTGGTTCACTGCAACCTCCACCTCCAGGGTTCAAGCGAATCTCCTGCCTCAGCCTCCCAGGTATCTGGGATTACAGATACAAGACACCACACCCAGCTAATTTTTGTGATTTTAGTAGAGACGGGGTTTCACCATGTTGGCCAGGATGTTCTCAAACTCCTGACCTCAAGTCATCTGCCCGCCTTGGCCTCCCAAAGTGCTGGGATTACAGGTGTGAGCCACGGCACCTGGCTGTACTCTCTCTTTAGGGGAACAATAAACCACTTGTTGGCAGCTCGATGACATCAGACTCTTTCCAACATGGAAGAGACAACTGTTCATCTTAACCGGAAATGATGAGATGACACATGTTCTTTTTTTTTTTTTTTTGAGATGATACATATTCTAAATATAGATTTGCTTTTTTCCTTTTCTTGTTTGCAGGTCCTCACTGTCTGAGGGCTTATACAATGTTTGATCTACCAACATGGTGCTCTGTGTCATCACTGTAGACCTAAGGACCCACTTTATGGTAAAGTAGGAAGACAGTGGGCACATGACCACAGGACACAATTGTCCTTTAACATACCATGCCACACAGAATAGCCTACCCAATAGAGTGATGGAATGGACTTTGAAGCTCATCTCAGGTGCCAGCTTCAAGATGAAACCCTGTGAGGATAAGGCACTGTTCTCCAGGATATATTATATACCATAAGACAGTGAGTGATTTGTGAAGTAGAAGTGACCCTGTTTGTAATAACTTTCAATGATCCGCTTGGATAGTTTGTACTTCCTGTTCCTGCAATTTTAGGTATTGAACATTTCCATCAGGAAATACAGAAAGAACTCCTTTAAACTTTCAGCAATGGATACCACCTAGTCACTTTGGATTTCTTGTGTTAAGAGACCAGTAGACAAAGAGGATATTGGCAAGAAAGTTAATCTTGATCACTAAGATGAGGTAGAGTGGCAGCTACATGATAGCGGCAGGGAAGAACCCATTTAACATTCAGATGATCCACTGTGGCATCTCTTGATACTTCCCTGGTCAGTTTTAATGATAAATGTCCAAGTACAGCAACCATCTACTGAAAAGCGCCTGGTGTGTAAGGACTCAGATTCCTCAGGGATGAGGGTCTGGGTTGCCTCAAGAGGTAAGCTATTTTGGCCACATAGTTGTGAGGTTGCGTGGCAGATGAGGAAGAAGAGGAATACCAGTTAGAGTCTCAACACTAGCTGCAATGTTTGCTGGAATTTGTTCTTTTGTAAGTTTCTCCAGAAAAGATGACCAACTAATATTCTAAAGGAGTTCTTCCTGTGTAGGCTGGTAGATGAGCGAAGTGGGTGGTGCACTTACTATATGATGCAAGCAGATCTAAATGGTACAAAGAATGGGTTTTACTGGATGCCGTGGTGTGCTTCCCAGCTGTACCTTTCTGGACAGAAGCACTTATTCCCCAGCTGCAAGGACTATTGGCTGGTGATGGTTCATAGCTGAGCGTCTCTCTGGGAATTTTCCTTGCCAGTAGAAGCCCTCTAATCCAAGCCACTTCCCCTGTCTGGGGAAACTTTTGCCTAATGCTGGCCCATGTAGGACACATAAAGGCCTAGACTCTGTTGCTTCCATTGCAGGCCAACCCTGAAGGGCTATCCCAGCTCCAGAACTCCTCCTAGGATGCCAGAGGCTTCTGATAAATAACTATATTGCAGTTTGACTTCTTGCTCTGCCCAATTGCTTTCCCACATCTTTAGAGGTACTGTTTCCCAGCACACTCTCCAATAAATTTCTTATACACAACTCTCTGCTACATAACACATTTCCCTGGGAAGCTGACCCTGGTCTAAGAAGATTTAAAGAGTGTACACTAAGGGAATGTTGAACTCTCCAGATTCAGGAAGCCAGGGAATCATAGAAGAGCTTGGCCATGTGGAACCTCCTTTTCAGAAGAGCTTGATCTTCATTTCAGGGATTTACCATTAATATGAATTAGCTGTGCTGTTTGAGCCTGCTCCTCTCTGCCTTCCAAATGTTTCACATGCTCCCAGATCAAATGGTGTAGAGATGGAATCTGACTGGTTCAACTGATAACCATCCTTCTGTGTAGATGGATCCCTCCACTTTTTTTCCCATTGGACAATACCAGCTAATGGATGGCTGCTTTAAGGATACACAGTTGCTGTTGGTCCTATCCGTGAGGCCTGGGTGGAGTCATCCTCAGACATGAACTGTTTGCCTGAGGTCCCTTAGTAGAGCCCCCAGACATGAGGAACTCTGTGAAGAGTGTTTAGTATATTTATCAACAGGGAACTGGAAAGCATTCTCTTCATGAAAACAAACTTTTTTTTTTTTTTTTTTCCCCTAGGACATTTATGTTCCTGCTGCTGTGCTTTCTTATCAGATTTTTGGACTGAAAATTTTGTTTGGATATCAGATCAAGTACTTATTCTATGATTTATTTAAGAGCCCTTTTATGAAATCAGTATAAATATACACCATTAGTGGGAATGTTGTGATAAGTAAATAAATAATGGAAGTAATGTGCTGAGCCCAATGCCTGGCATATAGTAAGCCCCCAACAAATTACAGGGGTGGTGGGTGACTGTAGTTTTTATTTTCATTACTTGCCATCCTTCAGTCTGGGAAACTTTTTTTCATTTTAATTATATTTCAGTAGTAAACCTCTGACACTTCTTTCAAGGAGAAAGATTTGCTTTGGAAACTCTCAGCCAGTTATTTCCATCTCTATGCTCTTAGGTCTGTAGTCAATGTTTTTCAATTTCTAGGGGTTAAATGAGGACACCAAAATATTGTTAGCATAGTATACAGTTGCAAGCCCTTTGGTTCTATTTGGTTAAGTGCTTTATGATCTATTTTATTTGTTAGTCCCAACACAGCCTTGTGAGGTGCATGTTTATTCTTATTTTTACCCCATAGATGGTTTTTAATTAGCCTAAGCAAGTTCATGCAACCTTAAGAAGGTCAGTGGTGGTGCATAAATTCAATTCCTTCAAATCCTAGAATTCTACCTTGTCCTTTGGGCCTTGCTGTTTTTCCTGATTTCTGTGTTTTTGACATGGTTATAGATGTAAGCTATAGTTCAAAGGGAAAAAGCAAAGAAATCAATGTGACTTTTTAATGAAAGAATTTAAATCAAGCAAGACCCCATCAGCTCAGCATTAAATTAAATAGATTTTTTAAAGTTTTAGTTTATGAATGTCAATTTCTGAAATTTTCACACTTTCTCTATTTTTCCCTTGCAAATTCATTAAATGTCAGACTAAAATAATTTACATTTTAAAATATTTGACTTCTTATGATTTGACTTCTCACCAAAAAACTTATGAAGTCTTTTTCTTGGCAAGTCCTTTTCTGCTGCTTTCAGAACAATGTGAAAATCTGCACTGTTCTCACCTTCTATCAAAGGAAATGAGAGAATTACAGAGGTAATGCATTTGGAAATGCTAATATTATATAATGCTATGCAATTTTGAGATCCTAAAATGAAGCTTTGGCTCTTCAGAAGCCCAAGAGAGGGGCTTTTGTGGAAGAGGATCTTGGAAGTGTGAACTTTTGAAAGTCAAAGAGTTTAATGAAAAGGCAGCAGTCTTTGTCCTATCCCTTCCTACCCCTAGTTTTGAGATACAGATGCAACTCTTTTCAACTGTTTTAACTGCGTATTTCTAAATGATAAGTAACTAATATTATTTGTTATTTTTATTTTTAAACATCATCTAATGAAATGGACTGTATTGACTTCTTAGAGATGCAGATTACTATCTTTTAAGCCATAGCAAATTATTCCAAAACTTAGAGGGTTGATACAACAACCATTTATTTTCTCATAGTTTCTCCAAGTCAGAAATGTGAGTATAACTTAACTGAGTACCTCTAGCTCAAGATCTCCCATGACATTGCAGTCAAGCATTGGCTGGAGCTGTGATTTCATCTGAAGGCTCATCTAAGAGAAGAAACACTTTCAAGTTCACACTTGGAAAAAGCAGGTTCTTTACAGGATGTTGGGCTGAGGATTTTATGTCCTTGCTGGGTTTTGACTGTGAAGGCCTCCCTCTATTCCTTACCATGCAAGTCTCTCCATAAGGCAGCTTACAACATAGCACTGGTTTTCTCAGAATGAGCAACAGTGAGAGTAAGAGAGAGTAGAAAAGTTGAAGCCCCAGTCCTCAATCTTTCTCTTTTTTTTCGAGACAAGGGTTTCGCTCTTATTGCCTAGGCTGGTGTGCAGTGGTGTGATCTCAGCTCAGTGCAACCTCCACCTCCCTGATTCAAGCAATTTTTCTGCCTCAGCCTCCTGAGTAGCTGACATTACAGGCACATACCACCAAGCCCGGCTAATTTTTTTTTTTGTATTATTGTAGAGATAATATTATAGAGATAATATTGGCCAGGCTGGTCTCGAACTTCTGACCTCAGGTGATCTGCCTGCCTTGGCCTCCCAAAGTGTTGGGATTACAGGCATGAGCTACTGTGCCTGGCCGTCCTCAGTGTTTTTCTAACCTAATATTGTTCCATACCGTCTGCTATACTCTGTCACAGTCAGTAAGTCCAGTTCACACTCAAATCAAGAGGATTAAACAAGGGCTTGAATTCCAGAAGGCGGACATTATTGGGAGCAATCTTAGAAGCTGCCTTCCATAGTTCATCCTCCAGATCCCAGTAATTCATGTCCATCCCACATACAAACACATCCATTCTCAACCAATATCTCCCAAAGTTTCATCTCATAGCATCAGCTCAAATTCCAGAGTCTCAAGTCAGGTCCAAGTGTGGATGGGATTCACCAGGTACCGTTCCTTAAGCCCATATTCTTTCAATTTGCAGACCTGTGAAAGAGGCAAATTTCCTCTAGTTTCCACACCCCTTGTAAAGTGGTGGAACAGATATAGGCTGGCTATCTGTTACAAACATTTCTTTTGAAAAAAAGGGAAAATTGGAAACATAAGATAGTCATTGCTTGATGGGAGGTGTGAACTCCAGCAAAACAAATGTTTAAAGATTAATTAGATCTCAAAGCCTGAAATATTATTCATAACATTTGGTCCTGCTCTCTGGGCTCTTGGTTTCACCTCTTTGTCATCCTTTCTTTTTCATAAAAGATACCATGTATTTACATTTGAGTAGTTTTCTCTTCTTATCTGGGATTTTGACTTTGTTCCAAATGCTGTCTGTTTTGTAGATTCTTCCCTTATCTCCTTATTCCTTGTGTCACCAGTTTCCTATTCAAAGTCTAAGTTAATGAGTATGTTTGATAAAGCCCAGGCTTCATTGACCTACTTACCAGGGAAGCTGGGGAAGTACTTAAATCTTCACTTTCTTGAGTGGGATTCTGAGTTTTCTAAGACCCAAAAGATTGAGAATTTCCCCACTTGGGATTTTAGATATTGGTCAGTCAAAAGAATGACAAGTGTTCCTTATAGTCATCTTTTGAGCTTAAAAATGCATTTTCTTATATGTATATATCTTTGACATGTACTATCTTTATACTCACACCTTATAATTATTTTTATTTAATTAATTAATTTTTCTTCAGCTTATTTTAAGTTCTGGGGTACCTGTGCAGGATGTGTGGGTTGGTTACATACGTAAACGTTTGTCATGGTGATTTGCTGCACAGCTCAACCTATCACCTAGGTATTAAGCCCAACATCCATTAGCTATTCTTCCTGATGCTCTCCCTCCCTCTGCCATCCCTGACGGGCCCCAGCGTGTGTTGTTACCCCAATGTGTCCAAGTGTTCTTATCATTCACCTCCCACTTATAAGTGAGAACATGTTGTGTTTGGTTTTCTGTTCCTGCATTAGTTTGCTGGGAATAATGGCTTCCAGCTCCATCCATGTCCCTGAAAAGGACATGAACTCATTCCTTTTTATGGCTGCATGATATTCCATGGTGTATATGTACCACATTTTCTTTATCCAGTCTATCATTGATGGGCATTTGGGTTGGTTCCATGTCTTTGCTATTGTGAATAGTGCTGCAGTGAACATACATGTGCATGTATCTTTATAACACAATGATTTATATTCCTTTGGGTATATAGCTGGTAATGAGATTGCTGGGTCAAATGGTATTTCTGCTTCTAGATCTTTGAGGAATTGCCACATTGTCTTCCACAATGGTTGAACTAATTTACACTCTCACCAACCATGTAAAAGCATTCCTTTTTTTGCACAACCTTGCCAGCATCTGTGGTTTCTTGACTTTTTAAGAATAGCCATTCTGACTAGTGTGAAATGATGTATTAGTCAGGATTCTAGAGGGACAGGACTAATAGGATAGATGTATATATGAAAGGGAGTTTAATAAGAAGTACTGACTCATGCTATCACAAGGTGAAGTCCCACAATAAGCTGTCTGCAAGTTGAAGATCAAGAAAGCCAGTCTGAGTCCCCAAACCTCAAAAGTAGGGAAGCCAGCAGTATAGCCTTCATTCTCTGGTGTGAGTCCAAGAGTCCAAAAGCTGAAGAAATTGGAGTCCAATGTTTGAGGGCAGGAAGCATTCATCATGGGAGAAAGATGAAGGATGGAGGACTCAGCCTTCCATGTTTCTCTGCCTGTTTTATCCTAGCCACTCCGGCAGCTGATTAGATGGTATCCACCCAGACTGAGGGTGGGTTTGCCTCTCCCAGTTCACTGACTCAATTGTTGATCTCCTTTGGCAACACCCTCACAGACACACCCAGGAACAATACTTTCCATCCTTTAATCAATCAAGTTGACACTCAATATTAACTATTAGAGATGGTATCTCGTGGTTTTGATTTGCATTTCTCTAATGATCAGTGACGTTTAGCTTTTTTTCATATGTTTGTTGGCTGCATTAATGTCTTCTTTTGAGAAGTGTCTGTTCATTTTCTTTGCCCACATTTTATTTTATTTTTTTGAGATGGAGTCTCACACTGTCACCCAGGCTGGAGTGCAGTGGCGCAATCTTATATCTCCCAACTTCCTGAGCCCAGTACAAACACAACCCACCATATATCTCTCAATTTCCTGAGCCCAGTACAAACACATTCCTCCATATATCTCTCAACTTCCTGGGCCCAGCACAAACACATTCCTCCATATTTCTCTCAAACTTTAGAAAAACACCACCTGGGAAATCTCCGATAAGGACACAGCGGGAACCAATAAAAAATGCTAAATGTATAATGTTAACCAATTGTAATGCTGTAACCAAAAGAATTCCCTTGTTCCTCTGTAACTTTACTATCCTATTTACCTCGGGCTATAAAAGGCAAGCACTCTCATTGTTCGAGGCCCTCTTGTATGCTGTGGAATGGAGGGACCAAGTTCGAACTTGCAGTAAAAGATCCTTGCCGCTTGGCTTTGACTCTGGACTCTGGTGGTCTTCTTTGGGGAACAAACGGTCTGGGCATAACAGTATCTCATTGTGGTTTTGATTTGCATTTCTCTAATGATCAGTGATGTTTAGCTTTTTTCCATATGTTTGTTGGCTGCATTAATGTCTTCTTTTGAGAAGTGTCTGTTCATTTTCTTTGCCCACATTTTATTTTATTTTTTTGAGATGGAGTCTCACACTGTCACCCAGGCTGGAGTGCAGTGGCGCAATCTTGGCTCGCTGCAAGCTCCGCCTCCCAGGTTCATGCCATTCTCCTGCCTCAGTCTCCCAAGTAGCTGGGACTACAGGCACCCACCCCCTCACCCTGCTAAGTTTTTGTGTTTTTAGTAGAGATGGGGTTTCACCGTATTAGCCAGGATGCTCTCGATCTCCTGACCTTGTGATCCGCCCGCCTTGGCCTCCTAAAATGCTGGGATTACAGGCCTGAGCCACTGCGCCCAGCCTGCCCACTTTTTAACTTTTTTTTTTTTTTCCTTTTAAATTTGTTTAAGTTTCTTGTAGATTCTGGATATTAGACCTTTGTCAGATGGGAAGATTGCAAAATTTTTCTCCCATTCTGTAGGTTGTCTGCTCACTTTGATGATAGTTTCTTTTGCTCTGTAGAAGCTCTTTAGTTTAATTAGATCTCATTTGTCAATTTTTGCTTTTGTTGCAGTTGCTTTTGATGTTTTTGTCATTTATTTTATTTTAAATTCATAGAGATGAAACTCATAACAAAGTACCATAGTCAGGCAAAAAAAAAAAAAAAAAAAAAAAAAAAAAGGATTAACTGGAAATGTATGTTCTTATGAATTAAATTTAAAAACTAATATTTGTGTTAAGTCTTTCTCCAAGAAGCTCTAACTAGTCAGAGTGCAGGGGAAGACTTTGGGATTTGGTCAGTATGTACTCACTTGGGGATCAATTTTGAAATACTATTTACAGCTCAATATCCAACATTGCTATTTCATGCATGACATACGATTGACCTTTGGGAAGAGAAGTCTGATCTTACATTTTAGATTAAGGGCAGTTGTATGTATTGCCTAATGGTCATCAAGCATTAAATTGTAGGTAGACTCAATTTCTCAATGTTCTGTTAGTGGGAGATTGAAAATTCAACTTTCTAAGGAGTTTCTACTAAAAAAAAAAAACTTTTGGATGTTTATGAGTCAGATAAGACCAGTGTGACCTTTTTCATTCATTGCTATATTTCCATACTTTGATGGGAAATACAGATTCCAGGTTGTTTAATTATGAAAAACCTTTGATTTATACATTTTATACCTTTTATTATACTTTTTGGAATATACTTCCTTGATTTTCCTGGTATCTTTGACAAATGAAACATGCTTTCTTGAATATAAGGACAGAAAATACTTTCTCTGCAACATCAGAGGAGGCTTTTTTTTCCGTTTTAAAAATTGTGATAAAATATATATAACATAAAAATTACCATCTTAAGCATTTTTAAGTGTAAAACTCAGTGGTATTAAGTACATTTCCATTGTTGTACAACTATCACAACATCCATCTTCAGAACTCTTTTCATCTTGCAAAATTGAAACTTTATACCCATGAAAAAATAGCCTGCAATTTCCTCTTCCACCAGCCCCTGGCAACAAACATTCTACTTTTCATCTCGATGATTTTGGACTATTTAAGTACCTCCTGTAAGTGAAATAATAAATATCTTGTTTTTTCAACTGGCTTATTTCACTTGGCATAATGTCCTCAAGGGTTCATCCATGTTGTCACATATGTCAGAATTTCCTTCCTTTTTAAGGCTGAATACTATTCCATTGTGTGTAGATGCTACAGTTTGCTTATCCATTCATCTGTTGATGGCCATTTGGGTTGCTTTCACATTTCAGCTATTGTGAATAATGCTGCTATGAACATGGGTATACAAATAGCTCTTTGAGAAACAGGCAGCTTTTGCTTCATTACTTCAGGTTGATTGCTTGGCAATAACTGCTACTGGAATAACACTTGTAATTTACAAAATAACCAGGAAGGCTGATTATATTACCTAGGGTTTCAGTAGAAAGCAAAATTCGACTCAAGTGATGCAAAATATTTTGATGAAGAGAATAATACAGAGGTATGTGTTTTAGGGTGTAGTGGGGGGTTAAGGAAATTAACAAGCAATGTTGAGATACCCAGACAATAGCAACAGCAGAAAGCAGTTAACATTTTTAGTTGTCAATGGGCAAGAGAGCAAATAGTGTTAACGGAACCTACTGAGCGCTGCAGCTACAGAGAAGGAACCATGGACAGTAGCTGAACCCATGGAAAGATGCAGCTACTGCCATAAAAGTGGCCCAGAGTGGGCAGGCATGGGAACAAAATACTGCAACCTCTTTTTCCTCCTGCCCTCCAATCTTTTGCTAATAAATCCCACTGGTTGAGTCTAATCAGAAGCCAGCTAGCAAGAGCTAACTGTCCAGGGTGACATATTGGTCAGTCCTATATTGATCAGTCTCATGGGAAGGAGCAGGGCCGAAAAGGACAAAAGAATGGACGAGGAAGCGTTCTTCCATAGATAAACATTTTCAACTTTTAGAATTTGTGCATAAGGATAGCTGACTTATTCTTCTCTTACAATTGAAAAAGTTTTATTCAATCTTTTTTTCTCTCTGCTGAGACACAAGGAAATGAGGCACACATTATTTATGAGCTTACTTTGTTTTTCATGGCAATGTGCCTTTAGAGACTGAATAACTGAATCAGAAAGTAGAATGACCAGAAATGGATCATTTCATACTGCGTACTAAAAGACACAAGCATTTAAAATTTGTTTATATCAAGCCCACTCCCAAGAAAGAATAGGAGACTGTAGTCACAGCTTCTGTGCCTGACCAGCGTTCATGCATGGGTGAGGAGAAATGCTGACTGAAGAAACTCAGCTGAAACCAAAGAGAATCTGTCAAAGTGATGAGAAGTTAACTGTATAGGCTTTAGACACACTGCATGACCAGATGGGTAAATTAGGAATTGTTTGAAGAAGCTTCTGTAAAGGAGATGTGACTGAAGAAAATTATTTTATGATGTGCAAAATGCAAAAGGTGGTGCATATATGTCTGTGTCTGGGGGAAGGGTGAAAAGCAAATGGGGATTAGTAATACTGAAGGCAACACACACAGAGTGTAAGAATACTAGCAGTTTCCCATTATTTAGGAGAGTTGTGACACTCTTAAAAAACCAATGGTGAGAGAATTTCTATATTCATAGAACTTTTACCACTTTTTTTTGACTGTTTCTTTCATTGTATAGAACCTCCATCAATATCTCAATTCCCCAATTCTCCAGAAAGGCAATGGCAGAATATAGGCAATTACAGGGCTGCATTTGCACATAACAGAGTCAGAGATAAACTCAGATTCTGACCCAAATTTATATTTCAACAAAACTTCCTGCTTCTGAGTTCATGGCTGAATAAGTAGATCTTGCTGCCTTTCATTGCACTTATACTACATCTGCCCTTTTGATGTAAACACACGTCTATCACATCTTTCCAATGCAATTTGCAATGAGTGACCTCATTTCAAAGCAATATTTGTTTAGCAGAGACAGTTTGCCTTGGCAAAGTTTTCTAAATAATTCATAGATGATTTCTACTAACTGAGAAATATTGGTCTCAGTGCATAAAAAGTAAGTAGCCCATGTCTATCTTAAACTAGACAAAAAGGGTATTCATTAAGAGTTATAGTCTGTAACCAAAATTTGGAAATAAATTAGTGCAATTCTCATAATGCCATTAGTTGTCACATATGGTGATAAATAATTTAAAAAGGCTTTCCTAATGGGAATTATTTTACAGCTTGGAACTCTAAGCCTACTGGTGATGGGGTATTGAGAATTTGGGACCATCTATAAAAATATGTTCAATGAACATTTTAGCAATATGTGAACCTTTCAACTAATATGCTATCAAATTACCCCTGCCTATTTACGAATTTAAAATAAAAATAAAAAGTGAAGACTGGATGCGGTGGCTCACACCGGTAATCCCAGCACTTTCGGGGGCCGAGGTAGGTGGATCACCTGAGGTCATGAGTTCAACACCAGCCTGACCAACATGGTGAAACCCTGTCTCTACTAAAAATACAAAAATTAGCCAGGCTAATTTGTGTATGCACCTGTAATCCCAGCTACTCGGGATGCTGAGGCAGGAGAATCGCTTGAACCCAGAAGGCAGAGGTTTCAGTGAGCCAAGATTGTGCCACTGCACTCCAGCCTGGGCAACAGAGCAAGACTGTCTCAAGTAAATGAGAAACATGCAAGAAATGCTGGAAATCAGGAGTTGCTAGTTGACCTCAGCCACCAGCAAACTGTGTGGCCCTTTAGAACTGTTATGATTTCAAAACTGTTGTCATGTAATTCTGTGACAAAAATTAAATGGAATTTTAGCCCCCAACATTTGTCTTAATGAAATGGGTTATTTGATGCGCCTAAGTAAACTAATAACTAACTTAGAACTCTTTATTTACCATGACTTTGAAAAAATGGATTGTAGAAAAAAGTCAATCCCCAAACAAATCAAATTTTATGTGAATATTATTCATTTTATGGATATCTCCTAATGTGAATACATTTAGTCCTCTCAACCACTTGAAGTTCTCAAAAATTTCATGCTGTCTTTGCTTTTGGGCCTTTACTTATACTTTTTGCTCTCCCTACTTCCTATCTTCACCTGGATAAATCATACTCATCCTGAATCCCTTCCAAAACTGGACTGACCATGAAAGAACCCTCATAATACGTAGGCAGCATGTCTTTGCCAAGATAGGCTAGTTTTCCATTAGTAATAAATAATCACAAATTCTCAGTAGATTTAACATAACAAATCTTTAATTTCAGCCTATTCTACATATCCATTGCTCGTTTGCTGGAGGTTTCTGCTCATTGTAATTACTCATGAACCCTGGCAATGGCAGTTTTACTTGAGATACACTTCCATGATCACCTCAGTGGTGAATTGTGTCCTAACTCCTAGAGTATTCATTGTAAATTACACATCACTGCTACTCATGTATCATTGGCCAAAGAAAGTCATGTGGCCAATCTCCTTAACTTTAATGTTTGTTGAGCAGCACTGGTGACTCCAAAGTAGCACAGTGGTAAAGAGCAGCACTTTGGCATTCAATAAATTGAGCTCAAATTCTGTCTCTGACCCTTGCTGGATGTAACTTCCAGCAAGTTATTTAATCTTTCTTTTGTCTCTTTCTCAGCTGTAAAATGGTTCTTATAATAGTAGATCCTTATTGAGTTTTGAAAGTTAAACGTGTTAATACAGGCAAAACACTGTATTAACAAAGTGCTTGACATTACATTGAATCAATAGTAGCTATCATTTTACCTCATATTTAGTTTTTACTGCCTTATAATTTTTGTTTCTAGGACTGTCCCCTCTACAGGAGTGTAAGCTCTGTGTTAGTGGAACTTTCCTTGTTGAGTGTTGTACCCTTAGTGTTCATAGAGGAGGAACACAACAGGTATTTTATTCCCTTTGAGTTTCAGACGTCTGTACAGTTATTTCAGGCCATTACGGTATTACTTACGGAACTTCTGCCTCATTGAAACAAATTGCACATGGTCACATGAAAAAATTAATTTCACCTTCTCACACACTCAACCAACTGCAGCATGCCTCATCCACCGAGATAATTTGGTTTAGTTAGCAAATAAAATTTGATTTAGTTGTTTATTAAAGTAAGTAAATGACTACTTTCTACTTGTTTATATTTTATTTTTAGAACTTTTATTTCTAGGACAATTGAGAATTGTGAAAGAAAAGTAGACTCTTAACACTCATTGTTCATTAAAAATAAAATAGTGTCATAGTTCTAAAAATGGAAAATATTTTATTTCTCCAAATGTTTTCAATAAACATTCATAGACAATATATGAATCACGCAGAGTAGAGTTTAAATGACATGTGGGTAACAGGAACATATCAAACTTCAATACAATTATACTCACAATTTGACTTGGCAAGGCGAGAAAAATAGGTTACTTAAAAACTGTCAGAATTGCAGTACAGGGTTGTTGACAGCTGTGAAGAAAAGTTGAGTAACATTGAGCTGAAAAGGTCAACGTTTCTTGTTGGCACTGGTTGGTGGGATGGGAAGGGCCTTTGGGATTGTCAAGGGCCACCCTCCAGGGACATATATTGCAGAGGAAGTTTTAGAGGTCAGACTTTCTGAGATAGAGTGGAACTGGTTTCCTCACAGTAGTTCTGAACTCAAAGGTCATTCATATACTCTTTTGAATCACATTTCCCCTAAAGGCTTGAATAGAGAATATAGGTTAATAAAACTGGGTAATGGTAAGGTTTGCAGGAGATATGGGAATCATTATTCTGTTCCTTTTAACTGAGTTTAATACCTTGTTTGGAGAGAAAGTAAAAATACAGGAAAACTAGTAAAGGAACTTACGGCCAAAAAATAAATAAATAAACCCATCTGGGTTCAATTTTTTTTCATTACAAACACTATCCCTGTAACTCACCTTTAAAGGCCTTGTGATTTTTGAAGATGAATCTATATTTCAAATAAAATAGTTGGCTATTGTGAAATAATTTTAGTGTTTGATGCAAAAATTAAATAATTCTAATAATAAGATGAAAGCCGGTTAATAAGGAAATGTATCTTTTTGGCCAATAATTCTGACATGTGCCATTCCACATTGCTTTGCATCCCAGGAGTTTAGAATACTTTGTGGAATGCATCACTATCCCTAGTAGTTAGGTTTTAATCCACACGCTGCTTTTTCTTAATCTAATGGATATAGATATTTACACTGTAAAGCTACATAATGATAAGCATTGGGGTAAATAAAAATGTATCTACATTTTCCATTAAAAAACAGACCTAGAGATTGTAAGATTGGTGACTTAAATCAATTTTTTAAAAAATCTTTCATCCAGATATTAGCATTGTGCAAACTTGGGCTAGAAAATAATTTCCACATTTTAGGCCAGTGGCAGACCCAGGGCTACTCGGATCCTCTAAAACTAAGCTTAATATGGTGGCAGTAGTAAGGTTAACCAGCAATGTGAGTTACCAGATCTCATGCCAGTTGCGCTTCCACCTTTCTTGACATTCTTAAGCCACATGGGTTGGTTGCAGGCTGGGGTGAGTTGGAACTGCTGAATCCTTAAGCGTTCCAGTTTTCTTACAGTAATAAATGATATTAGCCAACCATTATTAATCACTTGCTATGTTCTTGGCTCTTTTCTAATAATTTTACATGTGTTAACTCATTGACCTTTCACACTTCAGTCATTATTATGAGGCACTTGTGTCTCTGTTTTGCAGATGAGTTAGCAGAGGTAGAGAGAGGTTTTTCCCAAACTTGCCCAAATCACTATGCTGGTAAGTGGTGGAGCCGGGTAAAAATTCAAGCGGTCTTGTTCCAAAGTCATTGGTCCTTCAGTTTTAAACTATGTTATCAGGCTTAGCTTCTTGATTCTCAACCATATTACTGCGAAATATCCTCTGAGTTCTAAATTTGTGTGTATTTACAACATTTATTAATATTACTAACTATATATTAAATAAGAAGGCTCACTAATTTGAAAAATAGTACTATAGCAGGAATGTAATATAGTTTTATTTATTTTGTTGTTTTACCTATTTATTTACTTATTTATTTTTTAGACACAGGGTCACACTCTGTCACCCAGGTTGGAGTGTAGTGATGTGATCATGGCTCACTGCAGCCTTGAACTCCTGGGCTCAAGTGAGCCTCCTGCCTCAGCCGCCTGAGTAGCTGGGACTACAGACGTGCACCACTATGCATGGCTAATTTAAAAAATTTTAAATGTTTAGTAGAGACAAGCTCTTGCTATTTTGTCCTGGCCTGAAGCACTCCTTCTGCCTTGATCTCCCAAGTTACTGGGATTACAGGCGTGATCCATCACGCCTGGCTGCAATTTTAATCTATTGGAAAAAATATCTGCTATTTCAGCCTACCCTTCCCCAGCCCACATTGAGTCTGTTTCTTGTAAAAGTTTTTTGATGTATTAAATATTTTTATTTGGTGTTTTGTGAAAAGTTTGTTAAAACAAACATGAAAAATTTTAATTCTTAGCATTTAAATAATGACAGTTGAAGTTTATTTGTATTTCTGTACAACAAGTAATTTGTTATTTCAATAATTTCTTCTTAGAGACTAGATAGAAATATACTATCAGTTGTTTTTCACTTACTTTTTTATGAAATGAGAATGGGGATGAAGGTCAGGAGTAAGAAAGTGGGATTTAAGTTTTGCAGTGGCTCACGCCTGTAATCCCAGCATTTTGGGAGGCTGAGGCAGGTGGATCACCTGAGGTTAGGAGTTTGAGACCAGCCTGGCCAACATGGCAAAACCCCGTCTCTACTAAAAATACAAAAACTAGCTGGGTGCGGTGGCGGGCACCTGTAATCCCAGCTACTTGGGAGGCTGAGGTGGGAGAATTGCTTGAACCCAGGAGGTGGAGGTTGCAGTGAGCCAAGATGGCGTCACTGCACTCCAGCCTGGTTGATGAGTGAAACTCCATCTCAAAAAAAAAAAAAAAAAAAAAAATACTAGTGACCTTCTGTCACATTTGCAATATGGAAAATGCAAAATGACTTCTAAAATTGTTTTGTTATCAAATAAAATATTCAGCAACAGATAAGAAAAGCAAACATACCCATTAATTGAAAGAATTATGTGTCTAATTTATTTTGCTAGTTGTGAGTTAATAGAATACATGATATTAGATTCTCTGTATTTCTAAAATGGAAGACGATTATCACAGACCTGAGTGAAACAAATGGGAACCTGGGAAAAGAGGCTAAATAGTTATTTTTCTCAAAATAGGAATATAAAACCCCCAAAAGTAAAAATGTACCTTATTTCAGTATTTTGTAGCCAAATGTCTAATTGCATGTCTGCCTTTTCCATTTGTAATATTCCAGAATTCCAGGCAGGTGGCATGTTAGACGATGTTTATCATAATTATGCTGCATCTTACCACCTGAATAGGAAATTATTGGATATTGCACATAAATCTTTCAATGTAATAAAATTGCATATCAGGACATACATAGAAAGGTAAAGAAGATGTGAGCATGGTATTAGATAGATTACTAACAGTGACAATATAATTTCTTGAAATATTAACAGTGTTGTTCCTTTTCTTCTACCCTTAGACTCTGGACAAGAGTAGAGTAGATGTTCAAAGTCCCTGTCATTCACTTTGCGCAATCCCAGGGACCTTTGAATGATTCTGCATAGCCAAGTGGTCATACCATTTTAAATGACATAAACATTCTTATTAAGCTGTTGAGAATTTTGACCTTTCTTAAATGTCAGAAAAGGGATATTCTACAAATAAATTTTGATCAATGGCTGGGGGTAGTGGTTCACACCTGTAATCCCAGCACTTCGGGAGGCCAAGGAGGGCAGATCACGAGGTCAAGAGATCAAGACAATCCTGGCCAACATGGTGAAACCCAGTCTCTATTAAAAATACAAAAATTAGCTGAATGTGGTGGCACATACCTGTAGTCCCAGCTACTTGGGAGACTGAGGCAGGAGAATCACTTGAACCCGGGAGGCGGAGGTTGCAGTGAGCCGAGACTGTACCACTGTACTTCAGCCTGGTGACAGAGCAAGACTCTGTCTCTAAATAAATAAATAAATAAGTTGTAATCAACAGGAAGCATAATATACCAAATGTGTGGACTCTTCTGTCCACCTCAGACTCTGTGGGAGGTGGTGGATTTAATGAAATGCTGTTTCCTGTTATGTGAGAGTATTTGATAATTTAAGATCTCTATTGGCACAGAAAGTGCTGTGAGATCTGACACTGGTGATCCTAGAACTGTATTCACCTGAACCAGCTCCCACATTTTACAAGTGAGAAAATGGAGGCTCAGAGAAATAAAATGATTTGCCCAAATAAGACAGCCAGTTAGTAGCAGAGTCAGGAATAGAATCCAGGTCTTTTGACTCTCAACCTTGTATTCTTTCTACTTTATTATACTGAATTGGAATTTTTCTCTTTTGTACTTTTTCTTTCCTTTTGTGAAGTTCGTTATATGCTGATGTTTCAAGCAGAGGAATTGAATTTTTCATTATAATTTTAATAAGGTGCCACAAAACTGAAATTCACATTTGAATTTCAATTTCCTTTCTTAAACCGTAACATATGCTGAATAGTAAAGACAAACCTAACCACATAAGTTACCATTGTGTCTGGAAGTCCCAATTTTAATGGTCATATACATGCTACTATAAATCAAAACACCTCTTTTACTGTATTCTTTTAAGTTTTATAATTCTATATACAGCTAATTATCAGCCCTGCCAACATTTTGACTAATTTTTGTTTTTTCTGGTTTCAATACTTCTAGTTGAGGCCTTGAAAATCTCTCTGGATTCCTTGAAGATTAGCAGAACATCTGTCAGGAAGACTGAATACGTTGAGCGTGTATGTGTGTGTATCTTTAAAATATTTTTAAAATTTTATTTTCAATTGACAAATAATTGTTGTTTTTGGGGGTATAATATGTTTTGATCTATGAATACATTATAGAAAGATTCAATCAAGTTAATTAACATATCCATCAGCTCACCAAATGTATCTTTTTTTTGTGATGGGGACATTAAAAATTCTTTTAGCAGTTTTATAATATATGATACATTATTATTAACTCTGGTCACCATGCCGTTCAATAGATCACTAAAACTTTTTTCTCTAGTCTAACTGAAGCTTTGTACCCTGTGATCAACATTTTCCCTTTCCCTATCCTTTTCCTCTTCCTACTGTCTGGTAACAACCTTTCTAATCTCTGTTTCTATGAGATCAACTTTTTTAGATTCCACATAAGAGTGGGAACATAGTATTTGTCTTTTTGTGTCTGGCTTATATCACTTAGCATAATGTTCTCCAGTTCCATCTATGTTGTTGTGAGTGACAGAATCTCCTTTTTTAAAGGCTGAATAGTATTCCATTGTGTATATATGTACCACATTTTCTTTATCCATTCATCTGTTGATGAACAATTAGGTTGTTTCCATATTTTGGTATGGTGAATGATGCTAAAATAAACATGGGAGTGCAGATATCTCTTTGACATATTGATTTCAATTCTTTAAATATATACCCAGAAGTGTGTATATATTTTTAGTTTTTTGCGGAACCTCTATTTTCCAAAAAGGCTGTACTAATTTACACTTCCACCAATAGTTTATAAGGATTCCCTTTTATCCATATCCTTGCCAACACTTGCTATTGTTCTTTGATAATAGTAATTCTAACAGGTGTGAGATTATATCTTATTGTGGTTGTAATTGACATTTCTCTGATTTTAGAAATGTTGGGTGTTTTTTCATGTATATCTGTTGGCCATAGTATTTCTTAAGAAATGTCTGCCCTTTTTTTTAAATACTTTAAGTTCTAGGGTACATGTGCACAACATGCAGGTTTGTTACATATGTATACATGTGCCATGTTGGTGTGCTGCACCCATTAACTCGTCATTTACATTAGCTATTTCTCCTAATGCTATCCCTCCCCACTCCCCGTACCCCATGACAGGCCCCAGTGTGTGATGTTCCCCACCCTGTGTCCAAGTGATCTCATTGTTCAGTTCCCAGCTATGAGTGAGAACATGCAGTGTTTGGTTTTCTGTCCTTGCAATAGTTTGCTGAGAATGATGGTTTCCAGCTTCATCCACCTCCCTACAAAGAACATGAACTCATCTTTTTTTTTTTTTTTATGGCTGCATAGTATTCCGTGATGTATATGTGCTACATTTTCTTAATCCAGTCTATCATCAATGGACATTTGGGTTGGTTCCAAGTCTTTGCTGTTGTGAATAGGGTTGCAATAAACATATGTGTGCATGTGTCTTTATAGCAGCATTATATATAATCCTTTGGGTATATACCCTGTAATGGGATGGCTGGGTCAAATGGTATTTCTAGTTCTAGATCCTTGAGGAATTATCACACTGTCTTCCACAATGGTGGAACTAGTTTACAGTCCCACCAACAGTGTAAAAGTGTTCCCATTTCTCCACATCCTCGCCAGCACCTGTTGTTTCCTGACTTTTTAATAATTACCATTCTTACTGGTGTGAGATGGTATCTCTTTGTGGTTTTGATTTGCGTTTCTCTGATGGCCAGTGATGATGAGTGTTTTTTCATGTGTTTGTTGGCTGCATAAATGTCTTTTGAGAAATGTTTGTTCATATCCTTCACCCACTTTTTGATGGGGTTGTTTGATTTTTTTCTTGTAAATTTGTTTAAGTTCTTTGTAGATTCTGGGTACTACCCCTTTGTCAGATGGGTAGATTGCAAAAATGTTCTCCCATTCTGTAGGTCGCGTGTTCACTCTGATGGTAGTTTCTTTTGCTGTGCAGAAGCTCTTTAGTTTAATTAGATCCCATTTGTCTATTTGGCTTTTGTGGCGATTGCTTTTGTTGTTTTAGTCATAAAGTCCTTGCCCATGCCTGTGTCCTGAATGGTATTGCCTAGGTTTTCTTCTAGGGTTTTTATGGTTTTAGGTCTAACGTTTAAGTCTTTAATCCATCTTGAATTAATTTTTGTATAAGGTGTAAGGAAGGGATCCAGTTTCAGCTTTCTACATATGGCTAGCCAGTTTTCCCAGCACCGTTTATTAAATAGGGAATCCTTTCCTCATTTCTTGTTTTTGTCAGATTTGTCAAAGATCAGATGGTTGTCAATGTGTGTTATTATTTCTGAGGGCTCTGTTCTGTTCCATTGGTCTATATCTCTGTTTTGGTACCAGTACCATGCTGTTTTGGTTACTGTAGCCTTGTAGTATAGTTTGAAGTCAGGTAGCGTGATGCCTCCAGCTTTGTTCTTTTGGCTTAGGATTGTCTTGGCAATGCAGGCTCTTTTTGGTTCCATATGAACTTTAAAGTAGTTTTTTCCAATTCTGTGAAGAAAGTCATTGGTAACTTGATGGGGATGGCACTGAATCTATAAATTACCTTGGGCAGTATGGCCATTTTCATGATATTGATTCTTCCTATCCATGAGCATGGAATGTTCTTCCATTTGTTTGTGTCTTCTTTTATTTCGTTGAGCAGTGGTTTGTAGTTCTCCTTGAAGAGGTCCTTCGCATCCCTTGTAAGTTGGATTCCTAGGTATTTTATTCTCTTTGAAGCAATTGTGAATGGGAGTTCACTCATGATTTGGCTCTCTGTTTGTCTGTTATTGGTGTATAGGAATGCTTGTGATTTTTGCACATTGATTTTGTATCCTGAGACTTTGCTGAAGTTGCTTATCAGCTTAAGGAGATTTTGGGCTGAGATGATGGGGTTTTCTAAATATACAATCATGTCATCTGCAAACAGGGACAATTTGACTTCCTCTTTTCCTAATTGAATACCACTTATTTCTTTCTCCTGCCTGATTGCCCTAGCCAGAACTTCCAACATTATGTTGAATAGGAGTGATGAGAGAGGGCATCCCTGTCTTGTGCCAGTTTTCAAAGGGAATGCTTCCAGTTTTTGCCCATTCAGTATGATACTGGCGGTAGGTTTGTCATAAAGAGCTCTTAGTATTTTGAGATATGTCCCATCAATACCTAGTTTATTGAGAGTTTTTATCATGAAGGACTGTAGAATTTTGTTGAAGGCCTTTTCTGCATCTATTGAGGTAATCACGTGGTTTTTGTCTATGGTTCTGTTTATATGCTGGATTATGTTTATTGATTTGCGTATGTTGAACCAGTCTTGTATCCAAGGGTTGAAGTCAACTTGAACTAGGTGGATAAGCTTTTTGATGTGCTACTGGATTCGGTTTGCTAGTATTTTATTGAGGATTTTTGCATCAATGTTCATCAGGGATCTTAGTCTAAAATTCTCTGTTTTTTTGTTGTTTCTCTGCCAGGCTTTGGTATCAGGATGATGTTGGCCTCATAAAATGAGTTAGGGAGGATTCCTTCTTTTTCTATTGATTGGAATAGTTTCAAAAGGAGTGGTACCAACTCCTCTTTGTACCTCTGGTAGAATTCAGCTGTGAATCCATCTGGTCGTGGACTTTTCTTGGTTTGTAGGCTATTAATTATTACCTCAATTTTAGAGGCTATTGTTGGTCTATTCAAGGATTCAACTTCTTCCTGGTTTAGTCTTGGGAGAGTGTCCAGGAATTTATCTATTTCTTCTAGATTTTCCAGTTTATTTGTGTAGAGGTATTTATAGTATTCTCTGATGGTAGTTTGTATTTCTGTGGGATCAGTGGTAATATCCCCTTTATCATTTTTTATTGTGTCTATTTGATTCTTCTCTCTTTTGTTCTTTATTAGTCTTGCTAGCAGTCTATCAATTTTGTTGATCTTTTTTTAAAAAACCAGCTCCTGGATTCGTTGATTTTTTGAAGGGTTTTTTTGTGTCTCTATCTCCTTCAGTTCTGTTCTGATCTTAGTTATTTCTTGCCTTCTGCTAGCTTTTGAATGTGTTTGCTCTTGCTTCTCTAGTTCTTCTAATTGTGATGTTAGGGTGTCGATTTTAGATCTTTCCTGCTTTCTCTTGTGGGGATTTAGTGCTATAAATTTCCCTCTACCCACTGCCTTACATGTGTCCTAGAGATTCTGGTATGTTGTATCTTTGTTCTCATTGGTTTCAAATAACATCTTTATTTCTGCCTTCATTTCGTTATCTACCCAGTAGTCACTCAGGAGCAGGTTGTTCAGTTTCCACATAGTTGTGCAGTTTTGAGTGAGTTTCTTAATCGTGATATCTAATGTGATTGCACTGAGATCTGAGAGACAGTTTGTTGTAATTTTTGTTCTTTTACATTTGCTGAGGAGTGCTTTACTTCCAACTATGTGGTCAATTTTGGAATAGGTGTGATGTGGTGCTGAGAAGAATGTATATTCTGTTGATTTGGGGTGGAGAGTTCTGTAGATGTCTATTAGGTCCACTTTGTGTAGAGTTGAGTTCGGTTCCCGGATATCCTTGTTAACTTTCTGTCTCGTTGATCTGTCTAATGTTGACAGTGGGTTGTTAAAGTCTCCGATTATTATTGTTTGGGAGTCTAAGTCTCTTCGTAGGTCTCTAAGGACTTGCTTTATGAATGTGGGTGCTACTGTATTGGGTGCATATATATTTAGGATAGTTAGCTCTTCTTGTTGAATTGATCCCTTTACCATTATGTAATGGCCTTCTTTGTCTCTTTTGATCTTTGTTGGTTTAAAGTCTGTTTTATCAGAGACTAGGATTGCAACCCCTGGATTTTGTTTTCCATTTGCTTGATAGATCTTCCTCCATCCCTTTATTCTGAGCCTATGTGTGTCTCTGCACGTGAAATGGGTCTCCTGATTACAGCACACTGATGGGTCTTGACTCTTTATCCAATTTGCCAGTCTGTGTCTTTTAATTGGGGCATTTAGCCCATTTACATTGAAGGTTAATATTGTTATGTGTGAATTTGATTCTGTCATTATGATATTAACTGGTTATTTTGCTCATTAGTTGATGCAGTTTCTTCCTAGCATCAATGGTATTTACAATTTGGCATGTTTTTGCAGTGGCTGGTACCAATTTTTCCTTTCTATGTTTAGTGCTTCCTTCAGGAGCTCTCTTGTAAGGCAGGTCTGGTGGTGACAAAATCTCTCAGCATTTCCTTGTCTGTAAAGGATTGTATTTCTTCTTCATTTATGAAGCTTACTTTGGCTGGATATGAAATTCTGGGTTGAAAATTCTTTTCTTTAAGAATGTTGAATATTGGCCCCCACTTTCTTCTGGCTTGTAGAGTTTCTGCTGAGAGATCCACTGTTAGTCTGATGGGCTTCCTTTTGTGGATAACCCGACTTTTCTCTCTGGTTTCCCTTAACATTTTTTCCTTCATTTCAACTTTGGTGAATCTGGCAATTATGTGTCTTGGAGTTGCTCTTCTTGAGAAGTATCTTTGTGCTGTTACCTGTATTTCCTGAATTTGAGTGTTGGCCTGCCTTGCTACTTTGGGGACGTTCTCCTGGATAATATCCTGAAGAATGTTTTCCAACTTGATTCACTTCTTCTTGTCACTTTCAGGTACACCAGTCAGATGTAGATTTGGTCTTTTCTCATAGTCCCATGTTTTTTGGAGCCTTTGTTCATTTCTTTTTACTTTTTTTTCTCTAAACTTCTCTTCTTGCTTTATTTCATTCATTTGATCTTCAATTACTGATACCCTTTCTTCCACTTGATTGAATTGGCTACTGAAGCTTGTGCATGGGTCACGTAGTTCTCGTGCCATGGTTTTCAGCTCCATGAGGTCATTTAAGGTCTTCTCTACACTGTTTCTTCTAGTTAGCCATTCATCTAATCTTCTTTCAAGGTTTTTAGCTTCTTTGCAATGGGTTCGAGTATCCTCCTTTAGCTCGGAGAAGTTTGTTATTACCGATCTTCTGAAGCCTACTGCTGTCAACTTGTCAAAATCATTCTCCATCCAGCTTTGTTCTGTTGCTGTCGAGGAGCTGCGTTCCTTTGGAGGAGAAAAGGTGCTCTGATTTTTAGAATTTTCAACTTTTCTGATCTGGTTTTTCCCCATCTTTGTGGTTTTATCTACCTTTGGTCTTTGATGATGGTGACCTACAGATAGGGTTTTGGTGTGGATGTCCTTTTTGTTGATGTTGATGCTATTCCTTTCTGTTGGTTAGTTTTCCTTCTAACATTCAGGACCCTCAGCTGCAGGTCTTTGGAGTTTGCTGGAGGTCCACTCCAGACCTGTTTGCTTGGGTATCACCACTAGAGGCTGCAGAACAACAAATATTGCTGAACAGCAAATGTTGCTCCCTGATCCTTGCTCTGGAAGCTTTGTCTCAGACGGGCACCCAGCTGTATGAGGTGTCAGTTGGCCCCTACTATGAGATGTCTCCCTGTTAAGCTACTCAAGGGTCAGGGACGCACTTGAGGAGGCAGTCTGTCTGTTCTCAGATCTCAAACTCCGTGCTGGGAGAACTACTACTCTCTCTTTTTTTTTTTTTTAATTTATTTATTATTATTATAGTTTAAGTTGTAGGGTACATGTGCATAACGTGCAGGTTTGTTACATATGTATACTTGTGCCATGTTGGTGTGCTGCACCCATCAACTCGTCATCTACATCAGGTATAACTCCCAATGCAATCCCTCCCCCCTCCCCCCTCCCCATGATAGGCCCCTGTGTGTGATGTTCCCCTTCCTGAGTCCAAGTGATCTCATTGAGAACTACTACTCTCTTCAAAGCTGTCAGACAGGGACGTTTAAGTCTGCAGAAGTTCCTGCTGCCTTTTGTTCAGCTATGCCCTGTCCTCAGAGATGGAGTCTACAGAAGCAGGCAGGCCTTGTTGAGCTGTGGTGAACTTCACCCAGTTCGAGCTTCCTGGCTGCTTTGTTTATCTACTCAAGCCTTAGCAATGACAGATACCCTGTCCCCAGCCTCTCCTTCAATTTGTTTCTGTTGACACAGACATTGCCTTGCAGTTCAATGTCAGACTGCTGTGCTAGCAGTGAGCAAGGCTCCGTGGGCATGGGACCGTCTGAGCCAGGGGCGGGATATAATCTCTTGATGTGCCTTTTGCTAAGACTGTTGGAAAAGTGCCGTATTAGGGTAGAAGTGTCCCAATTTTCCAGGTACCGTCTGTCATGGCTTCCCTTGGCTAGGAAAGGGAATTCCCTAACCCCTTGCGGTTCTTGGATGAGGCAATGCCCTGCCCTGCTTCGGCTCACACTCCATAGGCTGCACCCACTGTCCAACAAGTCCCAGTGAGATAAACTTGATACCTCGGTTGGAATTGCAGAAATCACCCATCTTCTGTGTCACTCACACTGGGAGCTGTAGACTGGAGTTGTTCCTATCCTTTGCCTATTTTTAATTTGGGTTATTTGTTTTATTGCTATTGAGTTGTTTGAGTTCCTTATATATTTTAAATATTAGCCCCTTATCAGATGTATGGTTTACAAATATTTTTCTCCAACCAATGAATTACCTCTTCATTCTGTTAATTGTTTCCTTTCCTGTGAAGAAGCTTTTTAGTTTGATATAGTCCCATATGTCTATTTCTGCTTTTGTTGCCTGTGCTTTTAGAGTCCTATCCAAGTAATTATTGCCCAGTGTTATATCATGGAGATTTTCCCATGTATTTTCTTCGAGGAAACTTTACAGTTTCAGATCTTACATTTAAGTATTTTGTTCATTTTGAGCTGATTTTGTATATGGTATAAGATAAGGGTTCAATTTCATTCTTCTTCATGTGGATATTCAGTGTTCCTAATACTATTTATTAGAGACTTTGTCCTTTCCTCATTGTGTGATCTTGATACCATTGCCAAAATTTGACCATAAATATATGGATTTTTTTTGGCCTGTCTATTCTGTTTCATACTTCTTAAATTTGTTGAGACTTGTTTTGTGGACTAACATGTAATCTGTCCTGGAGAATGTTTTGTGTGGACTTGAGAAGAATGTGTATTTTGCTGCCATTGGATGAAACATTCTGTAAATATCTATTAGGTTCTTTGGTCTAAAGTGTTGTTGAAATACAGTGTTTCCTTATTGATTTTCTACTGGATGCTCTGTCCATTGTTGAAAGTGGGGTATTGAAGTCTCCTCCTATTATTGATTGCAGTCTTTCTCTCCCTTCATATCTATTAATGTTTGCTTTATATATTTAGGTGTTCCAATATTAAGTGAATATATATTTACAATTCTTATGTCTGCTTGGTGTATTATGATCTTTTTGTCCCTTTTTATAGCTTTCAACTTCAAGTCTATCTTTTCTAAGTATAGCTCTCCTCATTCTCTTTTAGTTTCCATATGCATAGAATATCTTTGTTCTTCCTTTCATTTTTAGTCTATGTGTATGCTTAGAGGTGAACTGAGTCTCTCATAGGCAGTATATAGTTAGGATATAGTTAGGTTTTGTTCCATTTAGCCACTTGATGTCTTTGGATTGAAAAATTTAATCCATCCAGTAATTATTGATAACTCAGATCTTACTATTGCCATTTTGTTAATTGTCTTCTGGTTAATTTGTAGATCCTTTGTTCATCTCTTCCTCTCTTGCTGTCTTCCATTGTGATCTGAAGATTTTCTGTGGAAGTATGCTTTGAATCCTTTCTTTCAATCTTTTGTGTATCCAGTAAGAATTTTTGCCTTGTGGTTACCATCATGCAATTTTAAGTTGATAATGACTTAATTTTGATCAAACTTATGCAAACTCTATAATTTTACTTGCCTTCAATTTGTTTCTGTTGACACTTAAAAAAATATTTTATAGTTTTTGTCCCTTAAATTTTTGTGGCCATAGTTGTTTTTAAGTTTTTTTCTTTTAACCTTCCTACTAGAGGTATATAATTGATTTTTATACCACCATTACAGTAAATGAGTGTTCTGAGTTTGACTATATTCTTACTTGTACCAGTGAGTTTTATATTTTCACATATTTTTATGTTGCTACTTAGCTTGATGGACTCCTCTTATCATTTGTTGTAAGAGCAGTCTAGTGGTGATAAATTCCCTCAGCTTTAGTTTGTCTAAGAAAGTTTTGCTCTTCTCCTCATTTTTTAAGGACAGGATTGCAGGGTATGGTATTCTTGGTTGGAAATTTTTCTTCTAGCCTTTTGAATATATCACCCTATTCCTTCCATCCTGCAGGGTTTCTGCTGGAACATCCACTGATGATTTATAGGAGTCCCCTTGTATGTAACAAGTTGCTTTTCCCTTGAAGCTTTCCAGTACTCTTTCTTTGTATTCAACTTTTGAAAATTTGATTATACCACATCTCAGTATGGGTATGTTATTTATCTTATTAGATGGCTATTGAACTTCCTGGATCTGGATTTTTGTTTCTTTCCCAGACTTGGGAAATTTTCTGCCATTATTTCTTTGAATATATTTTTCTGTCCCTTTCTTTCTTCTTCTTCTGGTACACCAATAATGTATGTTATTCCACTTGATAATGTCACATAGGTCCCTTAGGTTATTGCCCCTCAATTTTTTTTCTTTTCTCTTTTTACTCCTCGAATTGGATAATTTTTAATGATCTGTCTTCAAGTTTACTAATTCCTTCCTCTACTTGATCTAGTGTGCTATTGACTCTCTCTATTGAATTCTTGAGGTTAATTATTATGTTCTTCAGCTTGATGTTTGGTACTTTAAAATATTTTAAAATCTCTTTGTTGATGTGCTTAATTTGTTTATGCATTGCTTTCCTTGCCTCAGTATCTTTATAAATGTCCTTTTGAATCCTCTGTCAGTTAAATAACATATCTTTGTTTCTTTAGAGCTGGCTTCTGGAGATATATTTTGTTCTTTTATTTGGAACATATGTCTATTTTCTTGTTTTGCTTGACTCTCCATGATGGTTTCTGTGCATTGGCTAAAAGAACAACCTTTACCGTTCTTCTTAGACTGATTTCATTTAGGAGACATTACTCTTCAATTAGCCTAGCCAGGGATTCTACATGCCTCTAAACTCTTTGTACTTGTCCAACCTGCTGTCTTTGTTCATAGTGGCCTCAGGAAATTAAAGAGTATCAAGCTGTGCTATTGTCTTGAGAGAGATGGGATAGAAACCAGTCCTTTGGGATGCAGATGGAGACTTTTGGAATGTTAGATATGTGTTCTAGTTCCCTCTTTCTTTGCAGAGTAGCTGAGTGCCAGAGTTTATCTCCCACTTGTTCTGCCCTACACAAAAAAGTTCTGAGGTACATACCTATGCTCTTGATCAGACTACTCATTTTGGACTTGAGGAGATAGCTATTAAATATTTGCAAGTTTAAAAGTCACCTTTTTGTTCTCTGTGGCCTAAGAGACTCAGGAGTGCAGAACTCTGTCAACTCCTACAGCTAGGTGATTTAGGAGCTAGTCCTTTGGATGAAAGCTGTAAAAGTTGAGCATACAGAAACTGTTTCCAAGGGGAGTCTTTAGATCTGGATTTATCATCAGAACAAGCCAGAAAAGAGGGTGCAGGAAGTCCCACTCTCCTGTTTGAGAAAGCAGAAGTCTCATAATCTCCCAGCAGGGGGAATCTTCTGGTCTGGAGTTAACACTGAAGCAGGTCAGGAAGAAAGGCACAAGGAGTACCCACTTTCTCTTTCAGGCATGGAGTAGTCCTCCTGTCTCCCTCTAATGAGAGATTCAGGAATTTATCTCTAGAGTAAGCCAGGAAAGAAGGTACAGGGCCAGTGGAAGCAGGGAGGGGAATGTGCTTTCTCTTTCATACTTGTTGGAAGAGGCCTCCAACCTCTTTCCACAAAGAGAATGTAGGGCTGGAATTATTGCTGGAGCAAGCCCAGAAGAAGGTGTAGGGAGCTTATATATTTATTGTAGCACTATTCTTAATAGCAAAGTCATGGAATCAACCTAAGTGTTCATCAGTGGTTGATTGGAGAAAGAAAATGTGGTACATGTACATCATGGAATACTATGCAGCTAGAAAAAATGAAATAATGTCCTTTGCAGCAACATGGATGCAGCTGGAGGCCATTATCCTAAGTGAAATAACTCAGAAACAGAAAATGAAATACCTCATGTTCTCATTTAATAAATGGGAGCTAAATTAAGAGTACACATAGACATAAAGATGGAAATAACAGACACTGGGGACTCCAAAAGAAGGGAGGTTTGGAAGGAATGAGGGTTGAAAAACTACTTATTGGATACAATGTTCACTATTTGGGTGACATGTTCACTGAAAGCCCAAACCTTATCATTACATGATACATCCCTGTGTAAACCTGCACATGTACCCTCTGAATCTAAAATAAAATAACAAAAAGTGAAGATGTAGGTAGTGCTCCCTTTCCCTTTAAGGAATGGAGATGTTCTCCATCCTCTCTATGCTGAAAGATTGTGGAAATTTATTTTAGGAGAAAGCAGGGAAGAAGGCACGGGGAGTGTCTTCAAGTAAGCAGGAGTTTCACACCCTCTTTGCAGGAAGAGCCTTCTGATACGGAGTTACCCCTAAATCAAGCCAGGGAAAGAGAATGCTCCATTTCTTTTGCAAGAACAAGGAGGTCCCCAGGCCTCCTCTAATAAGAGACTGCAAAAATCTATCTCTGGAGCAAGCCAGGGAAGAAGATCTAGGGGTACCCACTCTTTTGTTCAAGCAAGAGGAATTTTTACATCTTCCATGCAGGGTGAGGCTTCTGGTCTGCCATTATATCGACTTGCTTGTCGAAGCAAGTCAAAGAAGAAGGCACAGGGAGTGTCCTTTTTCTCTTTCAGGGACAGGGAAGATTCCTAGCCTCTCTCTCATGAGAGATGGCAACAATTTCTCTCATAAGCCAGCCAGGGGAGAGGGTGTGTGTGTGTGTGTGTGTGTGTGTGTCTTTCCCTTCAAACCCAAGGAATTTATTTTTCCTCCACAAAACTTCCAAAGTATTACTTCTTTCTAAGTGCTGATTCTCCTGTGCTTAACTTGCTGGTTTCTCACACATAAAAGGCTGGGTAGAGTTGTTGTTGGCAGCTGCTGATATGGTTGGCATTCACTGGGATTAAGTAAAAAATGTATTGCCTAAAAGATGACATTTAAAAAATGGATATCCTAAACCAAATAAGAAACCACATGAAATCAGATTTGTTCTTTCTTAAAATTAGCTGGAGTCCCTGTAAGTTGCACTTTAATCTCAAAAAACATACTCGTAATGTTATCCATGAAGCTAATTTTAACATCTATATGGTATTTTAGATTTCCGAGAAAGTGATTTTTATCTGATTTGAATTTATTACTGTGAGTGAAATACTGCTGTTTGGACAATATGCCAGTTTTCACATTTTCAATATAAATTTTGCACTGAAATGGCAGCTCCTGTGCCTTCCTGCTGGCTGCCATCCTCTCACTTCTTACTGTCAGCTGTGTAAACCACTTTTTGCCTACATCCCCTGCTTTGTACGATCCTCTTACTAACCGAGGCACAGCTCTGTTTCTTTATTTATGATCAGCCACCTTTTCCAGGTTACTTAGAGAACCATTATATTATTACTGAAATAAACTATTACAACTGAAAGGGTCCTGGACAGTCACTCAGCCTAGCTCTTTTATTTGATAAATAGAGACCAAAGTGCTTAAGTGACATGCCTGAGTTCAGATTTCTTAGTGCCATTGGTGGAAACAGAACCCATGTCTCCCAACATTAACTTTCTCTTACCTCTGCTTTTCCTATTTGTCGCTCTTTGGATAAGTTATAAAAATTTCTGATAGATTTTGTCTGATAAAACCCTTGATAGAACTAATTGGTGACCCACTAAGCCTTTATATCCTCAAATAACTCCCTAAGTACCCAGAGTTGGCAAACTTTAAACCTTGTTTTGAATTTCTATTGCATCTTTTTGTCTTAACAGATTTGGTGGCCCACACAATACCTCAGTCACGTTTCACTGAGGCCCCAGTTTGCATCTGACCTGCATATATTACTGGGGGTACCTGGAGGTCTGGTGAAGGAAACTGCCAGGAGGATATTTAAACAAAAGCATCTGGAGCATTTTGGAAATGAAAAGAGTCTCTGTTAGTGAATAAAGAGGAAGTAAAATACAGAAGCTGGCCCAATAAGAGTATCTCAATAGTGAAGGACTAGGCAGTGATGAGAATAGCCTGGGTGCTCTCACTGATACTTATTCTCTAGCTATGCCACATGAGCCAATGAAAAAATACAAGGGAGACAAGGGGTTAACAAAAGCAATTAAATCAGAATAAGCTGTTTTAAGTAAAATCTCTATAAGACATTTGGTGAGTAAAAACAGCATGTTTTTGGTACTTAAGACTGGAACACAAAAACACAGGAATGTCAGTCTTTCAGTTTCAGCATGAAGTTCAGTATTGCTGAAATCTGTGGTTACCTTCAGATAATTCAATGCTCTGGTATCAGTGTGATTTATTACTTGGCATTCATCCTGAATCAGCCCCGAAACTCTTAACCAAGTTTTTACTTGAGCGAGATTAGAGACAGCTTGGAGACTACAGGGTCTGCTCGAATAAGAGACTGAAGAACTTGTGGGCACAGGACTTTTCCGTTAGGTTGGTGAAGAAATAATTGTACTTTGACATCTGTGTCAGTGACTATACCACAAATTGGGGTTGAAGATATTCTTCACCACTGACTGCCACTTACGTTTTGTCTTTGGAAAGCCTATGCTCTAGGTGGTGGTGATGCCCAGCATGACCTACTGAGAAATGGCAGCTATGCCTGGCAGACAGATTAGAAATTGCAGGGCAGACTAGTAAGGAAACAGGTGTCATTTAAAAACTATTCACAGTGGTGGCAGCATCAGGCCCAGTGGGAGTGGGGCATCAAGCAGATGTAGCATTGTTACGCAGGAGTGCTCATCCTATTCTCCGCAAACACTCGTGAAACCCTCTTGGGGCCTGGCAAGTATACTTGGGGAAAGAACTCAGAGATTGTTGATGTTCTACATGAGCAGGTGGTGGAAGGCCTGGGGAAATGAGTTATATTTGCTCTCTATTTCTCAAGTCTTATAAAAATGTTTTGAATTCAGGGAGTAAATGTGCAGGTTTGTTACATGGGTTTATTGCATAATGCTTTATTCCTCAGGTCTTTTAATCCTACTTGAATCACCTGTATTGCTGATTGGAGGCAAATCAGTTAACTTGAATATAAAATTTATAAATGAAAAAACACTTTTAGGAATACCAGCATTTTTTACAAATGATTTTAGTATATTATGATTATTTTCTTAATTCTCCTAAAATAACATCCTCTGAATGCACAAACCTCAGCTAACTGCTCCGTATTTTGTGTTAGAATACTACAGACTTTATTTATTTTGACTCTTGAAACTTTGCAGAGCTAGAATTTTGTTTTAAATCAGTTTTCAAGTATTTAGTTGTCTGTTTGCTCTGGTGATAAATAGCATAAGAGTAACGAGAGAAACAGGACTTCAGCAGCAGCCTTTTCAATGTCGGTGTCTGTTTCCTTAAGATCTTGTGTCCTTGGTCAAACCAAGTCTCCAGATGGCACTGTTGTCAGAAAGATCTAGGAAAATAGATGACCCAAATATATTTTTATATCTGTGTTTCAGTTTGTAAATCACTAGTCTTGTTTCTGAAATGGTTTTCAGGTCAAAGCAGTTTTAAGATCCCTCTTCAGCAGTTACTTGTCATTCTCATCCCATTCTTCCCATTTTCTGTGTATTAGATACTTTTCCAGCCTGGAATTTATAGCTCCCAGTGCAATACCAAGCACAGAGTTTGTTGAGAATCTACTTTTATTCCCTGGTAAAGTTGCTTTTAGCAGTAACAATAGTACTTACTATTTTGTTTTTATAGAATTTCTAATCAACATAAATCACCATTACATCAACACAACAACATACATTGTGGACCCACAATACTGTGTCCTTTTAGAAAATATTGTGTCAGAACACTTAACATGAGATTTACCCTCTTAACAAAATTTTAAGTGTACAATACAGTATTAGACAATCTTTAATTGTTTTGTAAACAACACCATACAGTATTATAGAAACGATCTTTCACAGTGGATCTCTAGGATTTAATATAGTGTGTACTTCTGCATTTAAAGATATTTCTGAACTCTTCTCCAGGATCCTCCTTATTATGACATACTTATTTTTGTAATAACTCCTGCATACATCAAATATAAAGCTTGTAAGCAGAAGTGTGCACTTCTCTAAAAGTTAACCAAACGTGGTGTGCTTTCTTTCCATGCAAATGTTTGCATACCTCTGTCCTTGGAATTACTTCTCTGGGTCAGAGTGAGCCTTTGTGCACTTAAGGACAAGAGGATAAATGTTTTCAGCTTTACATTATTTTGCAGAATTTATTCATTACTGTTTCTTACAAGCAGGATCTCCTTTAGCATGACAAATAAAAAGCCAAATAGCATATTCTTTGTTAAATAAGTGATTCAGACAGTTGTATTCGTAAACAACCTTAGGGATACTACACGGTCCTCCTTCCAAACTACCTGCCCTGGGTCTAAACTCATCCTGCTTTATCTTGGCATCCTCTTTTTTAACAATAACTTTTGTGTTAAAGCATTGGTACAAGGTCTCCCGGAGGCTCTTGTTGAAATGTGCATGCTGCCTTGGAGGGACAGGAGGGCTGTTTCATTAGCATAGGCTGGCAAACTGCCAGCTTCAGTCATTTAACATCTAGTAATTGATCTCCTTTTATGTGCAAGGCAGTGTAGTCAAATGAGGAGAAAGGTGGTTCCCGGAGGACTTGAAGGATTGTTAATATTTGATGGCTATGAAGGCAGAAAAAAAGTTGAAACATGAGGAAAACGGAAGATTTGAGGATGAAGGGAGACCTAGGATGAGTTGCTGCCACTGGCATTACTTAGAAAGCAGTGGGAATAATTTGGAAGTGGAGGATATGTTTAAATAATGTCAGAATGGAAACCAATGGTGTTTTTCTAGAGATTTAAAAAATTCATCCCACAAATAATTATTGAATGACTACAATGTATCTGGCATCAAGGACTTAGAGATACAGAAGTAAACAAAATGTATCAAGTCTCTGCCCTAAAGGAACTTATAGGGTAGTGGGACAAATGGTAAATGAATAAAGTAAATATCTTATGGCAGACAGTGATAAAGGTTATAGAGAAAAAGAAAGGGAGGTGAGGGAAATAGGGCTGGGTGAAAAACTCAGGGGTGCTGAATAGGGATGTGTGACTCTTTTGTCTAGGGAGGGCAGGAAAGACATAATGGAAGTCAGAAATTGAATTGAGCCCTGCAGCTATGGGAGGGAGTGGGTAGAGCATGCCCAGAGAGGAAGAGTAAGTTCAGTGGCTCAGAGGCAGGTAGAGCTTGGTGTATTTAAGAAACATTAAGGAGGGCAATGTGGTTTAAGGAAAGTGAGAGAAGAGGAGAGTGTGGGAGAGAAAGACATATTGAGGACTGAGAGAAAGGGGATGGGAAGCAGGTGGTGTAGAGCTTTGAAACCATCGTTTGTACTTTGGATTTTACTCTAAAGGAGCTGATAGTCAATTGGGTGATTTTCCGCTGAGGAAATGACATCATCAGACACATTTTACAAGGACACACTGGCTGCTCTGTTGAGATTAGATTATATGTGTTGTCAAGGGCAGAAACACGGAGATAGAACATATTACGAAAATCCAGGGGAGAAATGATGGTAACTTTTATCGGAATTGTGTGGGTGAAGGAAGCAATTAGAGGTCAAATTCTGGATTTCTATTTGAAAGTAGAACTGACAAGATTTGCTGTTCTTTAACTTGGACAATATGCGTTAGTGCTCTTTTTTTCCTTGAGGGTGAGCTGTTTGTGAAGCAGGACATTTCCCTGGCTCCTTCATGGGTGGGAACTGGAGGGCCGAGGTGCTGGAACTAGCCAACTGCTTTGGCACTGGCAGGGGGTGAATTCCACTCACTTGGACCTGCTGCACTTCATCCCTCATGGGACGGGGAACATGCAGGTGAGTGGGCGCAGGAGCTGGGGCTAGTGCTTTTGGGTGCTGGCAGGAGCAAAACTCCATGCGGACCCCCTGACAGCATCTAGGGGGATGCCCGTGACCCCTGAAGTCCCAGAAGGAGTATTACAGTGCTCTTTTAGCTTTGCTGTCCACAGATGGTTTAAGTGTTAACAGCTCGGTGGAGGGTCAGTGTGACAGCATTTTGCACCCACACTCATGGCACCCGGGTTCTTGTCCAGCATCCAGGAAGAATGAGACCACATGAACCAATTGAAGATGGTAAATGTGGGGGATTTTATTGCTGATAAAAGTGGCTCTCAGCAGGAGGGGGAGCTGAAAAGGGGACAGAGCAGGAAGGTAATTTTTTCCTGAAGTCTAGCTGTCCCTGGCTGTATTCCTCTTTGAACTTACATTGTCAAGCCATCCCTCTGAAGTCAAGCCACCTCTCTCCAGCACATCTAGCTGCTACTCTTCTCTCTACTAGCTGAGGCTGGGGTTTTTCTGGGTGCAGGATGGGGACATGGGACGAGCCATGGGTGGTTTTGGAAAAGGCAGCATTTGAGTGGGTAAACAGGAATGAAAGTTTTCTCTTTGAGCTTTGGTTCCAGGTTTGAGGGTGGGGCCTTTGCTGGGGACCCACCATCTTCTGCCCAGAATTTCCCTGTCTCCTATCTCTATCATTTACATGGAGAGCAAGCAGTCTTGAGCTTCTCTAGCCAATACCTGGGAATCTAAAGCTGCAACACTTACAGTTATGTGACCCTAGAACCATGTGTGAAACAGTAACTGAAATTACCTTTTATGATTACAGCCTATCCTGTGGATTTCAGGATACCAGGGTATCTTGAGAAGACATGAACAGTTCTAAAGAGCCACTGTTACCAACCACAAGAGCCAGGCTTTTTTCAAGAGTCAATGTTCAGGATAGGACAAGCTAACATTTTCTTCTAGTTCCAGTGTGGTTTAGAAGTTCAGATTCCTCTTACAAATCTTCTGGAGGATCCTTTAAGCTACAAGAGGTTTCTAGTTGAAGGTATAATTATTTGCAAATAAAGTTGGATTCTGAGATAAATTTTAAAGAAAGTGAGAAGTTGATCTACCTTCACATTCAGGGAATTCTTGTCTCTCTAGATGCTTTTCTTCAAACGTATACTCTATCATATGCACGTTCATCTTGGCTCTACCTAGCTGCACTTCCTAGCTCAACTACTTCCTCATAATTTACTGTATTAAATAGAGTATCACAATGACCAAAATCATATTTGACCTGCAAAAAAAGCTACCAGAAGTAAATGTTTGTGATTGATGGTGACATAGTAGTTTGTTATTTTTTGGCAGATAACCGTAGTGCCCAGAAGTTACACCTTTTGTGAAACCATTCATTGCAAGTGGAT